>NW_019942638.1:369498-391966 GCF_002910315.2 Salvelinus sp. IW2-2015
GTAGCTGTTTGGGACTAGTGTATGTATTGGAACTAGTGGCTGTAATGGGAATAGTGGATGTAATGGGACTAGTGGCTGTATTGGGACTAGAGTACACTCAGGGCTAGTGGCGCAGGTGGGCAACTAGGGCTGCTATTGAGACTAGTACTGTATTGGGACTAGTGGGCTTTATTTGGGAATAGTGGCTGCATTGAGAACTAGTGGCTGTGTTTGGAACTCGTGTGGCTGTATGGACTAGTGGCTATATTGGGACTAGGTGGCTATATTGGGACTAGTGGACGTATATTGGGACTAGTGGCTATATTGGGCACTAGTGGGCTATATTGGGACTAGTGGCTATATTGGTGACTAGGGGCGTGTATTGGACTAGGGGCCTAATTGGACTAGGGGCTATATTGGGGAACAAGAGATGTATCAGACCACTAGTCCCAATATAGCCACTAGTCCCAATATAGCCACTAGTCCCAATACAGCCACACGAGTCCAAACACAGCCAATAGTTCCAATGCAGCCACTATTCCCAATAAAGCCACTAGTCCCAATACAGTACTAGTCTCAATACAGCCACTAGTCCCACTGCAGCCACTAGCCCTAATGTACTCTAGTCCCAATACAGCCACTAGTCCCATTACATCCACTATTCCCATTACAGCCACTAGTTCCAATACATACACTAGTCCCAAACAGCTACTAGTCCCAATACAGCCACCAGTCCCAATACAGCCACCAGTCCCAATACAGTCACGATCTAATACTCTCTCACTGTCTAATTTTTCTCTTTCACATAGTTCTATAACGGGGAGGATGGGGGACGTTGCAGTCATCTTCTCGGCCGCTGCATGGCTACTTTCTCAGTCTCTCTGTAGTGAGCTCTGGAGAGGTTCCATTGGGTACACTTCATAAATTTGTGACCCGATTCAGGAAACTTGTGTAGTGGAGCTGCATAAGTGTTTCTCTCCACTTTCTGGAGGATCAAGTTTTGAAATCAGTGGAATTAGAGTATGATAGCTGAAGAGATGGAGGAAACAATAATAACTGACGTTATTATTCGTTTCCCAGAGGTGYTTCCTTTCTAGTTAGAGCCTAATGTTAGCTAGCAAACATTGAACCTGGTTGGTTAGCTCCCAGCACTGTGGCATTGTGGTTTAACTATCTAACGTTGGCTGGCTGGCTCGTTACGTGATATGTGTACAACACCCGTTGAATATGGCCGGTGTCAGTAAACGTCTGYAAAAAAGCATAATGAAATTGTTGCCAGCAGAGCTGGTTAGGCTGTTTTCATGTTATCCAGAGGTAAACAAATCATCAGCCAGAGCWTCAAGTGTGCGCTCTGAACGCTCCAAGAGCGAAACGAGATGGGTGGGGCTAAAGCTTAAGAGGGTGTGAACGATGCTGAATGTGTGTAGACAAAGARGAGCTCTTCACTAGATACCAAAACATTCAAARGCMATTTTCTCAAAAGTGAGTTTACAAGTTGAACAACTTTCAAAACAGAATTACTTTCCCATTGTTCCTCAAATGCAGTGTATGATATACCATTTTGTTGCTCTGAGTCTCTACTTTTATCCAATGTAAAAAGGAAATCAAAAATGTTGCTACATAAGACYGAATCCAGACGGTGAGTCACATATAATAATGTATATGGGGTCTGTGGAGTGGAGCAGCCAGAAGCCACCCAGCGTCTCTCTCTGGTTTGGCGGGCGAGGACGAGGAGGTGGCTTTTGGCGGAAAAGATCCACACGCGCCTGTGAAGGGACRGAGCCTGCACTCTTTCAGATAGGTAAATGTCATGGGAAATCACCAAATCACTTTACATTAGTGAAGAGCTCAGCGGCGTGAGTGACTGAGTGAGTGAGTGAGTGAGTGAGTGAGTGAGTGAGTGAGTGAGTGAGTGAGTGAGTGAGTGAGTGAGTGAGTGATACCAGCACCAGCACTGGCTCTGTTTCTGTCTCATCACACTCGTGCTCTCCGTACACAAGAACACACACACTTATTATGAGTCAAAACACACACAATAGATCAAAAATCCCCAAACACAAATTAACATACTGTACACGTCCACTGGGGCTTCATTACGAGACACAGTGAGCTGAAAGCTGAAAGCCTGTTTTGAGTGACTTCTTGGTGATACAGCACTTGAACCTGCTGTCTGAATCCTTCTGTCACTCTCTCCCACTGAAGCAATTCTTTTCTGTCTCTTTGTCTGCAGTTCTGTCTTTTTACCAAACTATATTCTTTGTCTGAATTCCACTCAGATATTCTCACACAAACACATACAAACACACACCACACACACACAGAAACACACACAATCCATTTATGAAAAGGTGCCGTATTTTCTGAACTCAAACCCACGATAAAGTTGACCAAGGAGAGAGTTTTTTGCCAGTGGATAGTTTTGTGTGGGTACGTAGGATACTGTACGTGACGAAGTTCTCATTTTTTACTCTATGACCATGAAACAGACTCAAAAAGCCCCTTTAATAAGACCAGTCTGCTTTAGTGCATTCAGAGAACCAGTGCCTAAGTATACTCAGAAAATAGTATTAGTGCACTCAGAAACCAATCAGAAAAGAGTATTAGTGCACTCAGAAACCAATCAGAAAAGAGTATTAGTGCACTCAGAAACCAGTCAGAAAACCAGTTTGAGCTTTGGAGCAAAGGAGAGGAGCAAATACAGATCAAAGCCTGTCCCCCATGGTTTTCTCAGAATTGTCAACCAGCTTAGCACCACTGGCCACACTCAAACCACACACTGTAATACAAAGAAACAGACACAGACACACTCACTCCGTTTTTCCCTATCTCTCTCTAACTCCCTCTCCCTTTGTTGACCTCCCTCCCTCTCTCCTCCCTTCTTCTCCCTATCTCTAACTGCAACCAACTGGCATAGCACTTCAAGAGATGGCCATAGTCCAACCCAATGTGTTCAGATCACTGTCTGGAGGTTAGTTTTAAGACCACACTTAGAGGTAGAGAGAGGGAGAGGAGAGCGTAAGAGCAAGAGAGAGAGAGAGAAGAGAGAGGAGAGAAAGAGAGAGAGAGAGAGGAGAGAGGAGAGAGAGAGAGAGAGAGAGAGAGAGGAGAGAGAAGTCAAGAGAGAGACAAGAAGACAGATGAGCAGAGCAGAGATGAGGAGGAGACAGAGATGGAGGAGAGACAGAGAGGTTGGGAGGTAGAGAAGGAGGAGTGAACAGAGAGGGAGGGATGAGAGTTACAGAGAGGGAAGTAGGTAGAGGAAGAGGAAGGTGTAACAAAGAGAGAAAGTGACTGTCGGAGCAGACAGAAAATAATCTGAGGAATTTCCCAAACCAAAATAGTTGAAATAGCTCTACTAATTAAATATTCAGACAGCAGGTCATGGTTATCGTGAAGAGGAGTTGTGTTGGATGGAGGGAGCTGTAAAGGGCTAGGTATTTACACACACACAAACACTACCACCTCCCCAGTGCTGACACACTCAACAAGGGAGATAGATAGAGGGTGATAGGAAAGAGGAAACCCGAGCAAGCAGACAGGGGACAGAGGAGTGTGGGGGAGAGAGAGAGGAAATGAACAGAGATGATACAGAGAAAGAGGGGAGTTTAAGAGAGAGAGAGAGAGAGAGATAGAATCCGCCGTGCTGCCAATGTGCTCCAGCCCTGTGTCTGCGACGAGGTCTGGCTCTATTGGTGTTCCCCCGACGCACTCAGGAAGAAGACCTCTGTGCCTGTCTTTAATTGGCTCCTGTTCGTTAAGAGTGGGGGAGAGGAGAGCTCTGGGACCTGTTAACGAGCCAAGCATATTGATGGGGTCCATGAGAGGGTCACCCACGGATCCCGACTCTCAGCCACATCGACAATGGGGGTCTCAGGTAGCCTAGCAGTTAGAGTGTTGGGTCAGTAAACGAAAGGTTGCTGGTTTGAATACCTAAGGTCAAAAATCTGTCGATTTGCCCTTGAGCAAGGCACTTAACCCTAATTTGCTCTTGGCCACTGTACTACTATGGCTGACCCTGTAAAACAACTTATTTCACTGCACCTATCTGGTGTACGTGACAATAAAACATTTTATTTGTTCTCCTATAGGTCAATACACACACACAGGTGCTGATGCCTTGAGAGGATTGAAACTGAGAGAACTGTGTCATAGAGTGAAATAAGAATGATGTCTGTGTGCACAATGATAACAAGTTGTCAAGTAAATATCAAGTGATCCAATTCAGAACCAGGGAGCTGCTTCCCCATGCATGACTTTTGACCACTATCTGCTGTTGGCTCTTATTTTTAACATTTCAGTTTCCATCGTGAAAACATGTCCTGTGATGTTTTAACTGTCCTGTATTCTATTAATGTAATGTATTAGGTATTTTAAGTGGGTTTATTTATGTAAATGTAGCTTTTTTTCCAGTTTGATTTGTGATCAAGAATCAATCAACTCAAACTCACCCTAATTATTATACTGTATGCAGAGTGCACCATGTAAGGGAACATGTGTTCTGTCTCTACTTCGACTCTCAACACACATGCAGAACTCTAGCCATGGAGTCCCACAGAGAGAAAGGGAGAGGGAACAAGAGGGAGGACAGGATAAATGGAGAGATGACCCTGATGGAAACAGAGCAGAGATGCAGGCAGAGACCCAGGTGATAGGTGTACCCTTCCTGCCCCAGAGATCACCCGAGTCAACATCATCAGAACTCCTTCATTCAAATCAAATTCAAACAACTTTATTTGATCCGTCTTAAGCTTAACTCCACCAGCAGCATGGGTGGTTAGACTATTTGACAGAACAATTTCCCTTTATGATATACTGACAAAATAAAGGAAACACCAACAGAAATTGTCTTATTGGGCGTTGGGCCACCATGCAACAGTCTCACTGCAAAATTAAACGTTCATCCACGCTCTCCAAATGCAAATTTCCAAATTGCTCAACAAACGTCAAATGTTTAAGTGTTTTGGCTTGCTCCTGCTACTCTAAATTAAGGCCCTCATTCTGGTAAGGTAATCTCTTCAAAGGCACTCTTCTGAAAGTAAGCAGCTTTCGTTTCTGAAGTTAAGTCACCGTTCGAGTGAGACTCAGCTACTCGTGAATGTAGCGGCAACTCAGTTCTGAAGTAAGGCACTCATTCTGAAGGTGCAACTCCTGAAGGTTAAAGCACTCGTTCTGAAGTTAAGGCACTCGTTCTTGAAGTAAGGCACTCGTTCTGAAGGTAAGGCCACTCGTTCTGAAGGTAAGGCACTCGCCTCTGAAGAAGGCGACTCGTTCTGAGGAAGCTTGAAGAAGCACTCGTTCTGAAGGTAAAGGCACTCTTTCTGACGAGTAAGGCACTCGTTCTGAAAGGTAAGGCACTCATTCTGAGGTAGCACTCATTCAGCGTAAGGCCCTCATTCTGAAGGTAAGCACTCGTTCTGAAGGTAAGCACTCTTCTGCAAGGTAAGGCACTCGTTCTGAAGAGTAAGGCACTCGTTCTGAAGGTAAGGCACTCGTCTGAATGGGTCAAGCGCCCTCATTCTGAAGGTAAGGCACTTCGTTCTGAAGATAAGGCACTCGTTCTGAACGGTAGGCCACTCATTCTGAAGTAACGCCCTCATTCTGAAGGTAAGCACTCATCTGAATGTAAGGCCCTCATTCTTGAAGGTAAGGCCCTCATTTCTGAAGTAAGGCACTCGTTCCTGAAGGTAAGCACTCGTCTAAGGTAAGCGCACTCATCTGAAGGTAAGGCCCTCATTCTGAAGGTAAGCCTCCATTCTGAAGGTAAAGGCCTCATTCTGAAGGTAAGGCACTCTAATATCTGAAGGTAAGGCCAACTCTTTGAAGGTAAGCACTCATTCTGAAGGTAAGCCCTCATTCTGAAGGTAAGGCACTCATTCTGAGTACCTATCGTAGTAAGGCCTCTGAAAAAGACTCGTTCTGAAGGTAAGGCACTCGTTCTGAAGTAAGCACTCATTCTGAAGGTAAGGCCCTCATTCTGAAGGTAAGGCCACTCAGTCTGAAGGTGACAGCCGTCATTCTGAAGGTAAGGCCCTCATTCTGGAAGAGTAAGGCCCTCCATTCTGAAGGGTAAAGGCCCTCATTCTGAACGTAGGCACTCGTTCTGAAGTAGGCCCTCATTCTGAAGGTAATGGCACTCGTTGAAGGTAAGGCACTCATCTGTTGAAGGAATGCCCTCATTTCTGAAGTAGCCCTCATTCTGAAGGTAAGGCCTCTCATTCTGAAAGTAAGGCACTCGTTCTGAAGGTAAGGCACTCATTCTGAAGTAAGCACTCATCTGAATAAGGCCACGCATCTCGTTATTGCTCCTGCTTACTCCTGTACGTTCATTTAAGCACTCATTCTAAGTAAGGCACTCGTTCTGAAGGAACGCCCCTCATCTGAAGTAAGGCACTCATCTGAAGGTAAGGCAACTCGTTCTGAAGTAACACTCGTCTGAAAGGTAAGGCCACTCGTCTGAATAAGCCCACTCGTTCTGAAAGGTAACACCTACGTTCTAAAGTAAGGCCACTCGTTCTGAAAGTAAGCACTCATTGAAGGTTAATGCACTCATTCTGAAGGTAGCAAAACTCATTTCTGAAGGTAAGGCACTCATTCTGAAGGTAAGCACTCATCTGGAAGGAAGCCCTCTCATTCTGAGTAAGGCCCCCTCATTCTGCAAGTAAGGCCCTCATTCTAAGTAAGCCCTCATTCTGAAGTAAGGCAACTCTATTCGATGAAGGACTTCTGAGAAGGCACTCATTCTGTTTAGTTGCTCCTGCTACTCTGTACTTCATTAGCCAACTCATTCTGAAGTAAGCACTCATTCTGAAGTAAGGCACTCATTCTGAAGGTAAGCACTCGTTTCGGAACCGGTAAGGCATCGTTGATAACTGTTAAGGTAAGCACTCTTTCTGAAGTAAGCGCCTCTTCTGAAGTAAGCACTCGTTCTGAAGTAAGGCACTCGTTCTGAAGTAGCACTCGTCTGATAAGGGCACTCGTTCTGAAGTAAGGCACTCGTTCTGAAGTAAGCACTCGTCTGAAGTAAGGCACTCTTCTGAAGGTAAGGCACTCGTTCTGAAGGTAAGGCACTCGTATCTGAGGTAAGCACTCGTCTGAGAACACTCGTTAAGGCACTCGTTCTGAAGGTAAGGCACTCTTCTGAAGGTAAGCCTCGTTCTGAAGGTAAGGACCTCTGTTCTGAAGGTAAGCACATCGTTCTGAAGTAAGGACTCGTTCTGAAGTAAGCACTCGTTCTGAAGGTAAGGCACTCGTTCTGAAGTAAGGCACTCGTTCTAAGGTAAGCACTCATTCTGAAGGTAAGGCACTCATTCTGAAGTAAGCCCACTCTTCTGAAGGTAAGCACTCATTCTGAAGCTAAGCACTCATTTCTGAAGGTAAGGCACTCATCTGTTTTAGTGCTCCTGCACTCTGTATCTTCATTAGCACTCATTCTGGTAAGGTAAGAGTTAAGGTTAGGGGATACAGTGCCTTCAGAATGTCACATTCCTGACCTTATTTCCTTGGTTTAGTCTTTGTTTAGTTGGTCAGGACGTGAGCTGGGTGGGTGTAGTCTATGTTTTGTGTTTCTATGTTGGGTTTGTTGTTTGGCCTAATATGGTTCTCAATCAGAGGCAGGTGTTTTGCATTGTCTCTGATTGGGAACCATATTAAGGTAGCCTGTTTGCACTGTTGGTTTGTGGGTGATTGTTTCCTGTCTTTGTGTTCTGCACCAGATAGGACTGTTTTCGGTTTTCMCATTTATTGTTTTGTAGCTTGTAGTGTTCACGTTATTATTCTTTATTAAACATGTTGAACACTAGCCGCGCTGCGTTTTGGTCCTCTCCTTCATCCCAGGAAGAAATCCGTTACACAGAAAGTATTCATACACTTTGACTTATTCCACATTTTGTTGTGTTACAGCCTGAATTCAAAATGGATTAAATAAAATAAAAAAGTCTAACATGTTTTTAGACATTTTTGCAAATTAATTGAAAATKAAGTACAGAAATATTAATTTACATAACTATTCACACCCGAGTCCATGCTTTGTAGAAGCACCTTTGGCGGCATTTACAGCTATGAGTCTTTTTGGGTAAGTCTCTAAGAGCCTTCCATACCTGAATTGTGCAACATTTGCCGATGATTATTTTCAAAATTCTTCAAGCTTTGTCAAATTGGGTGTTGATCATTGCTAGAAAACCATTTTCAGGTCTTGTCATAGACTTTCAACCAGATTTAATTCAAAACTGTAACTCAGCCCCTCAGGAACATTCACTGTCTTCTTGGTTAGCAACTCCAGTGTAGATTGTGTTTTAGGTTATTGCAGGGGCGCAACTTTGGTTTTAGAAGTGGGGGGGACATATTTATATATAACTTTTTATCCAGTCGGATAAACACTCCAAACAGCCTACCCGACCGCTCGAAAGCGTACGCATGGTTCTAAACCACACCGTTGCCTCATTTTGTATCACATTCCCCAGTGAAAGGTGCACCCCTGGGTTATTGTCCTGCTGAAAGGTGAATTCATCTCCTAGTGTCTGGTGGAAAGCAGACTGAACCAAGCATACCCATAACATGATGCAGCCACCACTATGCTTGAAAATTTGGAGAGTGGTACTCAGTAATGTGTTGTGTTGGATTTAACCCAAACATAACACTTTGTATTCAGGACAAAAAGTTAATTGCTTTGCTACATTTCTTTTGCAGTATTTCTTTAGTGCCTTGTTGAAACAGGACACATGTTTTGGGATATTTGTATTCTGTACAGGCTTCCTTCTTTTCACTCTGTCAATTAGGTTAGTATTGTACAATGTTATTGATCCATCCTCAGTTTATTTTTTACATGTATTTAACCCGTTACTTTTGGCACTAAACTGTCTCCATATATACTTTCATAAATKTTTTCAACTGCTCCGGGGACATTCAGACGAGTCTTGTSAGGCCTGTGGGCATSCTAGAGCAGACCATCATGTACCTGTTCGTGAGAGTCTCACCTTTCCAAAGAGGGTTCATATTAGTGTGTAGCCCAAACTGTTCATACGCTACATAAAGAGGTTGGCACATCCACTATATCGAGACACTTGTGGGGGTTCCTATGCTACAGACAATTTTGTGATAGAGATCTGTTGTTTTGTCACATTTCACCGCAGATGTGTTCCACATCGGCAGATGAGGTGGATTGAGACACATCCAGAGCAAAACAACAGATCTCTATCTTAAACGGACAGATGTGTATTATGCTAATTCGATTTCCGGTGGGGTGCTGACATCGTCTCTAGGAGGTAAAAACAACCAAAAACTGTCTCCACGACTGGGATCAAACACGCAACCTTCTGATCCAGCATCATGGAATTACGGAATCTGAATGGTTAAGGTAAGGGGTGGATAAAAATGTACTGAATTGGTACCTGGAGGAAAATGGGGGAGGGAAATGTTTTTTCAATTTCAGTCAATAGGAGGGTTTAGTATTTATTTTAATCTAGTCCAGGGGAGGGTCATGTAATTTGTAATTGATGAAATGTCAATATTAAGCTATATATCGATGTGCGCCCGATGCCGTTCCTAATCTCTGATTCTTCGCTGSGCACACAATATCAAGTGCGACAACAGGCAATTTGTGTGGTCTCAATCAAATGATCCATAGCATATAGGCTATAGACTACGAAGTGCATACTTGGAGAAGCACKGAGCAAAGTTACATTTATAAGATAGATGCTGGGATGGTGTAAATACAACCAGGCTGCATTACACTGCAATTTATATTCCAACCCTGAGCCCTGCTCTGCTCTTGCTGATCAAAAACGTTGTTTGTGGTGCCTATCTAATGGCTGTGCTGTGTACGCCTATGGGGGCAGTTCAGGTGAGTCAAAGGCTTCTTCCGAAAATAATTGTCGATTAGGTGTTGTCCAAAAAATCTTGCGCGCGACTACCTATAGCCTATGTTCTGTTCAGTTTGAGAGTAAGAGCGCGAAGATGAGGAGGACCAGAGGTCAACTTTGATAGCTTGCTATAATTGCTTTTATTTAAAATAATATGTATCTTGCCCGTGATGTATTTATCAGAGTAAGACAACAATAAGACAGATTCGAGTCATTTACATTGTGGTGCTGAAACTTGAAGCAGCAGCCGCAGCACAATCAATCAGAAATCGACAGCTCATTGTGCGGAAAGTAGGCAAATTCGAGTAGGCATAATTAATTTCAACCATCTTCATTTCAATTAGACTTTACTAACAACAAGAGGGATTTGTGTTGGTGCCGATTTCTTCCTATTTCGAAATAATAGGCAGGCCTACCTGTTTGACAGACTAAATGTGGCTATAGGCTGCTATATCCATAGATTTGTCAGTAAATTCCTTCACCCACCATGCACTCTTTGAATAGCATACCTCCGTGTCAGTGAAGTGCAGGTAAGTTAAAAMCAAGACTCGAATTTAGGGGATGTGAGAGGGTATGCCATAGCCCTACCTTTTATTAGGGAAAATGGCAAAAAGCACAGGCCTTTGTTCGCTTAAGATTTTAAAGAAAATGAAACTGAAACATTATATAAAGTGATCTATATCTGTGGTCCGTGCTAGAAACAAGCTGTAAAATACCCAGGAAAGACGTGACTATGACGATGTATATGGCGATATCATTGTTTCGTTTCTTTGACATTCAGAGACTGAGCTACAACCTTCTATAGCCGAGGAGACAAAACATGTACTTTGCTTGGGAAGTAATCTAATTATGTCACTATCAATTGATTAAACTATTCACTTTCTGTACAATAGAAGAGGTTTAAACCCAGAAGGCTTTTAGGGAAACACGTGTGACCTCTCGTTGGGTTAAGCCGTGGAAGAAGAGTAGCCAGCCGGCGTACATTTTTTCTGCGTCAGTAGGCCTACTCTTTCTGGGGTGGAAAGCTATAGGCCTAACTTTTGAAAGTACCTTGCTCAGATTCCTAATGATGTCTCAGATATGTTATTTGCAAACAGGGACAGTTTCGTTGCAAACAATACACACTGATTCGGCATTGGAAAAATATGATGAGATGAACACGTAGGCCTGTCCATTAGTCTGTAATTTTGGTAATTTGTGTGGTATTCTGCTAATATGTAAAATTACGTAGAATTGCATGAAATGTTTATAAAATACAATTTTTTCTCGGAAAATACGATGATACAGTACAATAGAGTCATGCAATACTTTTACTATAAAGGAGATCTTTCCACTCCTACTTTTGTCCACGGTCGTCTGCGAAAAACCGCAACATTCTGGCCCCCAGCTCCGTGGGCAAAATTCCTGCGTTGCCATGCAATGCTTACAGGACAATGAACAGTTTCTAAAAATGCTTATAAAAAGGCTCTGGTCTTTCCAAAAAAGTGAAGGTAAACGCCAGACATATTCCCTGCTATACACTTTCTTTTTCAAGTGTTCAGGAAGGGTTCGGGTAAAATATACATTTTAGGTCCGATTTTCTCCATGTAACCCTTATTATAAATAACGTTACTTTTTTAAGGGTTAAAATTTGGGATAGGGTAAAAACAATACGTTTAGGCAGTTATTTCAAAAGGTTAAGGTTTGGGATAGGGTTAAAACGAAAAATAAAAAACTCTCCACAACTGGTATCAAACACGCAACCTTTTGATCCAGAGTCATGGGATTACGCCCATCCACAATCAATTATGTTTTATGTGTGTGTTGGGCAGTATTGGTGCGTGGGTAAAATCACTGGGGAAGCAAAGCCCGGTAAAAAAATGCCATATTACAACCTATTCATTGTGATAATTGCGTTGTTTCTCTATAAACTCTTAGTTCAAATGCCTTGGGACCGTGATATATAGGCCTAAAGCCGAGACAATAAGAAGACACAGTGGCAGAATAAATTCAACCACACCTTTGTTTCGTCGCAAACCCGGAGAGCACAAAGCATATCGCATGTAACAAACAGTTAATGTTTCCGACATTTTCGGACTACTAAACAACTATTGATTTAAAACCACATAGAGTTACCGCAAGTCGCAAAGAAACAGGAGCTGCCTCCATTATTCCAGCAACATTTCAACTTCAATATTTCGACATCATCAAATCACCTCTGCTTAGTCTAATGCAGTGACAACTAAAAGATACCCAAAATAATTTAGTCCAATCAACGTAAGCTAAATATGATGTGGCTGTCCATGGGTCTGGTTTTTGTGTGCGTGCGCGCGTGTGTGTGTGTACTTGCATTCGTTCAAGTAGAACTAACATGTTGACTCATTCTACTTGTAGAGAAACGCCAATGCCATCCTTCTCTCTTTCATGTTAGCAAAACGGTCTACAGTACATGCTTACATTTTTTGTTGCTCGCTAGTCTAACTTCCTTTCATTGTCAACGTTAGCTAGTTAATAAGGATCGGACCCTTCATCTCAATTTCAGCCTAAAAGGACATACCCAAATCTAACTGCTTGTAGCTCAGGACCTGAAGCAGGGATATGCATATTCTTGATACTATTTGAAAGGAAACACTTAAGTTTGTGTATATGTGAAATTAATGTAGGAGAATATAACACATTAGATCTGGTAAAAGATAAACAAACAAAAAAACATGCACTTTCTATTTTTATTGCATCATCTTTGAAATGCAAAAAAGGCAATACATTGACATAGGAAGTTGGGTGTACTTTAAATGTTGTCCATAAGAGGGCAGCAGTGTGTGTGCACAGTTTCAGACTGATACATTCAAGAATATGAGATCTACATAATATTTTGTATCAAGTCCCTCACGAGTTTGCCCAAATGCACCCAAGTGGCCGAATTGGTCAAGTGATACATTTCCAAGTTCATAATTATAGAGAACATACAAAAATGTTATGGTATTTTTATTTTATTTTAATTAGCTTCCCTACATAAAAAGTACGAACCTTCACACCTCTAGATGGCCGGGCCAGGGTGGGTGTGGAGCCAGAGACAGCAGAGGGGTCAGACTGGAGGATCCACACCTACGTTTGAATAAGTGGAGGATTGAGGAGTCTCTACCACTGTTGTTACTAAATGTACTGAATAAGACTCACATAACTTTCAATCTTTACCCACATTTTAGCAGGGATGCAGACAAACATATTTAGTTTCTTTTAAAAAAGAACTACGAGTTAATAGGATACAGACATCTCAATAGGTATGCTTAGATATGCATTTTTTTTTTTACATAGAAATAAGCATAATGATTATAGCTCTAGATTGCAGGGAAAAGCTGTCCCCTCTGATTTTTAGGGAACATGACGCCCCTGGCAGATGATGCTTCTCAGCAAGAATAAAAGCAAGCGAACCGAGGACTTATAAATAACGACTGGGACTGCTGATAAAGTGCTACAGAGAGACAGAGATAGAGACAGGGRAACAGAGAGCGGGTACGGAAGGTCGGCCATTGGCTCCAACCTCCAACAGTCAACATCTGGACCATGCCATAAGGGCAGAAAAAACGGGATTTGAGCATTCAGTATTAGGCAAAACAGACTGGAATTAACCAAGGGTATTAAAACTATTCCCGGTCCCTGCTTTAAACCCCCAAACCATCACAACTAAATGTGCATTCTGTTTTCAAACATATAATCCAATATTAACCAGTAACCTAGATAACAGCTACTAGACCACTGTGAAAAAGCCAAACAAAATAAACCCATTGTATGTCACCCGTATGGGCACATAATGTGTTTGCAACAATAACACGGCTGTCGGTGTGTTGGAGCGGACTTCTTGCCGCTCTGTTTGGATACCCCTGGCGGGAATCCATCATTGTTATACTGTGTTCTCTTTTGCATTTCCGGTATGGACTCGGCAGGCATCCGCAGGCATATGAAAAAGGTTTGCAAAACCCACACGGGAAATAAAAGTTTAGCCCCCGGTTTATGCACACACAAAAAACATGGCTATTTACTTATTTATTCAAATAAATAAATAAGACAATAAATCTAAAAACAATTATGATCAATTTTGAAGAAAACAAACGATTAATGCATAAACTATAGGTCTATCAACAATAAAGTAAGCTAAACAAAATAATCCCATGGGATTGCAATCTTTTACCCTCTTCATAATCTATGCAATTTATGCGTAAATTGTTTGGTAGGAATTGAGTGGCTCCATAAAATCTGAGAACTGCCTGCAGAATCTTCACAAGTGACTGATGAATGACTGTCAAAGCATTGCCATAGGTAATTAAAACACATTACAGACAATAGGATATAACATTTTCCAATAACAAAAAGTGATTAAAACTCAAATCGTCAACATTCGATACAATCTTAATTTTATCTGTGCATAAAGAACTAAATCCTTCTGCATTGGAGGAATACACTCACTATTTTCAGCAGTCTCATTCATATGTGGAGTCTTGCGTGTAGGCTTATTGGTGTGAATGAGACCGCTCAGGGATTCAGATAACGCACGAGAACGAAATCGTATTTTCAGAATCTCTCTTTATCATTGGATTTAGAATATATCTATTGCATTGGTTGATATGTCAAAGTCATGACAAATTATTTCAACAATATTAAGGTATAACTACTGGTGCCATCTTTCTCCGTCTCGCGAGTGAACACACAAATAGACACAAACAATCATTATCCCCTTACCCGCATTTCTAAGTTTCCGGTTCCTAAGCACTGAAATGATAACCAGCAAGTTGCCCAAGACATCCACCACCGTGGTGAAGATCAGCACGCTGGCCAGTACCGTGATAGCCCACGCGGGACGCGTCCCCGGCCGCGCGTCCAGAACCGTGCGGTTCCTGGAGAACGAAACATTCTCTGGCATGTCGAAAACCTTAGGGCTGCCAACGTATGTCCTCCCTGTCCGAGTCATTCAAACACCGCTGTCCTGGCAAAACAGTGACATGTTGTTGCGAAAGTAGACTTGTAGCCTATTTGACAGCTGAATATGTTTAACGTCGCGGTGGGCGCTTGGTTTCGACAGTCTGTGATGCACACTGTTTCTCAACTTGCTCAGAGTGAGCCGCGCCGTCATCGAGTTGTTTATAACCGTKCCCGCTCTGGCCAGCTGGCCCTAATATCCCCTATCGATCAGATACATGAGAAGGCTCGTGGGTGCTCCGTGCAGTCATTCCTGGCAGTTCATTTGCATATCCCGTCCAGCTGTTTTCCCAGTGTGTACGCGCCTATCGCTTTCTCTCAACCCTCCTCTCTCTTCTATGCTGGTCGTACCGAACCTTGCCTGCTGTGCTGTGAGCTTCTGTATCTCGCCTCTGGCAAAGTCTGGCTGCGGTCTGAATTATTTGTTTTAAAAGCTGCTCGGAATTGCGAATCCACCGCGCAATCAGACACGATAGCGAGAGCCAGMCGGTAGGCTCGTATTCAGAAATAGGATATATCGGGGAGGCGGATTCATCAACTCGTGCTTCGAAACCGAGCTCAGTGAAGCATGCTTTTCATKAGTATTGTTTCGCTCAGGCGCGGTGACAAGCCATTCTTTGATTGGTTTGATTCTGTTTATTAATTAGAAGGATATTTCTGTCTGTCTGCGCTACGCCTTCTGGAAACAATGTTGTATTACATTGAATTGATTATCATTCGACAACAGATGCCTGCTCCGTCCAACCTCTTCACTACAAAAAGTGTCAAGTTGCTAGTAGGAAGAGGAGACTGGCTAGCACCACCGGGAGCGAATTGCATATGAGGGACCTGAATGTGTCCGACCCACTGGGCAAAAACTGGTTGAATCAATGTTGTTTCCACGTTATTTCAATCAAAAAATGTAATGTGATGATGTTGAAACAACATGGAAAACTGATTGAATTCGCAAAAAGTTATCTACGTGAGGGAATTTCGTATTTTGTCAATGACATTGATACTTTTTTGTTGATTTTACGTTAGTTGACAACTCAACCAAATGTAATTCAAAACTAGATGTTGAACAGACTTCTATACCCAGTGGGTATTGTGCACCTCCTCTCTGTGCTTCTGGAGAGCACCATCTCCTATAATATGAGCTCCCTCAACCAGTTCCAGCATGCTATATTATCACCCCCACAATTATAATGTATATACAGTACCAGTCAAACATTTGGACACACCTACTCAATCAAGGGTTTTTCTTTATTTTGAATATTTTCAACATTGTAGAATAATAGTAAAGACATCTCAACTATGAAATAATACATTTGGAATAATTTACTAACCAAAAAAGTCTTCAACAAATCTAAATATATTTTATATTTGAGATTCTTCAAAGTAGCCACCCTTTGCCTTGATGACAGCTTTGCACACTCTTAGCATTCTCTCAACCAGCTTCAAGTGGAATGCTTTTCAAACTGTCATGAAGGAGTTCCCACATAATGCTGAGCACTTGTTGACTGCTTTTCCTTCACTCTGCGGTCCAACTCATCCCAAACCATCTCAATTGGGTTGCGGTTGGGTGATTGTTGAGGCCAGGTCATCTGATGTAGCACTTCATCACTCTCCAAATAGTCCTTACACAGCCTGGAGGTATGTTTTGGGTCATTGTCCTGTTGAAAAACAAATGATAGATAGTCCCACTAAGCACAAACCAGATGGGATGGCATATCGCTACAGAATGCTGTGGTAGCCATTCTGGTTAAGTGTGCCTTGAATTCCAAATAAATCAAAGACAGTGTCACCAGCAAAGCACCCCACACCATCACACGTCCTCCTCCATGCTTCACGGTGGGAACCACACATGCAGAGATAATCCGTTCACCTACTCTGCGTCTCACAAAGACATAGCGGTTGGAACCAAAAATCTCAAATTTGGACTCATCAGACCAAAGGACAGATTTCCACCGGTCTAATGTCCATTGCTTGTGTTTCTTGGCCCAAGCAAGTCTCTTCTTAATATTGGTGTCCTTTAGTATTGGTTTCTTTGCAGCAATTCGACCATGAAGGCCTGATTCACGCAGTCTCCTCTGAACAGTTGATGTTGAGATGTGTCTGTTACTTGAACTCTGTGAAGCATTTATTTGGGCTGCAATTTCTGAGGCTGGTAACTCTAATGAACTTATCCTCTGCAGCAGACGTAACTCTGTGTGTTCCATTCCTGTGGTGGTCATCATGAGAGCTAGTTTCATCATAGCGCTTGATGGTTTTTGCGACTGCACTTGAAGAAACTGGATTGACTGACCTCCATGTCTTAAAGTAATGATGGACTGTCATTTCTCTTTGCTTATTTGAGCTGTTCTTGCCACAATATGGATTTGGTCTTTTACCAAATAGGGCTATCTTCTGTATACCACCCCTGATTGGCTCAAACGCATTAAGAAGGAAAGAAATTGCACAAATTCACTTTTAGTAAGGCACACCAGTTAATGGAAACGCATTCCAGGTGACTACCTCATGAAGCTGGTTGAGAGAATCCCAAGAGTGAGCAAAGCTGTCATCAAGGCAAAGGGTGACTACTTTGAAGAATCTCTAATATGAAATAAAGTTTGATTTGTTTATCACTTTTTTGGTTACTACATGATTCCATATGTGTTATTTCATAGTTTTGATGTCTTCACTATTATTCTACAATGTAGAAAATAGTACAAACTTTTGACTGGTACTGTATATGAAAGAGACAGAGAGAGAGACAGAGAGAGAATTTGTGCGAGGATAACTGCAGATTGCACAAGATGAAGCTTAATTTTTCACCCAAGAGACTCACAGGCCCACATCATTTGTCACACACGCACAGGTTAAAGTCTCCATTATCTCAGTTTGAACACCATTGGAGGCAAACGAGGGCAAAGATTATGCTTCTCTCACAACATCAATTTAACGTTATCAGGGTGTGAAAACGAACTGGCACGACTATCCTGTAGCGGCCTATCACAGCTAACATAGTACGCACTCAGAGTAGAGGCTGACATAAGCACTGCAATAACGTCCTCTGGGCACAGTTGAAAGCGTGCTTCCAGACTAGAACCCTGGGTCCTTGGTTGGGACAGAGAGGACAAGTCAGAAATGGGAAACGCACCACTGGTAACTTAGCTTCCATATCCACTTGTTAAGCTAGCKCAACATGATAAACATGAGCACATTTCCCGCTCGCATTTTACCCAAACTTGTGATTTGTTGGGAGAGTTGTCTATCTGAAGAGGACCCTCCCCAGAGAACTGTATTTCTCCTTTCGAAATGTCCAACATGACATCCTCCCCAGACTTTGTGCCGTTGCCTAGCTTACGATGCTCCGCAGGTCTAGGATATAAAAGACTATATATTGTTCCATACTGATTTTAAAGGAACAAATTAATTTGGAGAAAAGGTCGAAGAGTCACAACACCATTGTTTACAAGCTACAGCCCTCACACCATGAGGACACTTGATTTTAGAACCAGGCTACTTGACATCCTTTCAGGCCTGCCCACAAGTTATAGCCTAGCTGATCCTCTCCAAATTAAACTTCAACGTGTGGAATTCTAGAGGGTTCTTTTCCATTTCTCCTATATGGTGGCTACAAAGTGTTTCTCGTGTCACCACTGGCAGCCCTGCTATGTGTTTCTGACTTATCAGCAGSGCCACATGATATATATGTGAGTTTGCTGTCTAGGGACACAAAGAGGTGAGCTAGTGTGACAGTCACAAGTTTGACTGTGCTGGAAGACGGGTCATACATAGGCAATACATTTCTTCGGTTATTTACCGGCGCCTCCTTCCACCCACTTTCCCRCCTTACTTCAACCTCAAGGGAGCATGAAGCCTTGCGCCATGTGTTTACATTCTCTGTCCGTCTATTTTTTCTCATGAGCGTTAAGTAAGCCTAGACTACATCAACGGAACTGTTTGATGAATCATATGTAAAAGGTTGTACATTTTAAGGTAGGGATCATCATCTAGACTCAGCCGCGGGCCAATCTGTAGATGTGCCCTTGAGCAAGGTACTTAACCCTAATTGCTCATATAAGTCGCTCTGGATAAGAGTGGCAGCTAAAATGTCAAATAATTAGTAGACTGTAAATTGACAGCAAGAAGCCCAAACAGATGTAATGTTTGACTAAAACAWAATTTCAAACATTGCTTACATTTGTATACGATCACGTGTCTATTATGTCCAGACCTGAGCAGCCTCACGCTGAGCACCCTCAGGGTGCAGGAAATACACTATATATACACAAAAGTATGTGGACAACCCTTCAAATTAGTAGATTCGGCTATTTCAGCCACAGTATAAAATCAGGCACACAGCCATGCAATCTCCATAGACAAACATTGGCAGTAGAGTGGCCTTACTGAAGAGCTCAGTGACTTTCAACGTGGCACCGTCATAGGATGCCACCTTTCCAACAAGTCAGTTCGTCAAATGTCTACCCTGCTAGGGCCTCCCAATTGGCGCAGCGGTCTAATGCACTGTACTGCTAGAGGCGTCACTACAAACTCGGGTTCGATCGCAGGGAGACCCGTGAGGCAGCGCACAATTGGCCCAGCGTCGTCCGGGTTAGGGGAGGGTTTGGCCGGCCCGGATGTTCTTGTCCCATTGCGCTCTAGCGACTCCTTGCGGTGGGCTGGGAGCACGCACGCTAACTTCGGTCGCAAGCTGTATGATGTTTCCTCCAACACATTGGTGCGGCTGGCTTCCGGGTTAAGCGAGCAGTGTGTCAAGAAGCAGTGCGGCTTGGCGGGGTCGTGTTTCGGAGGACGCAAGGCTCTCGACCTTTGCCTCTCCAGAGTCCATACGGGAGTTGCAGTGGTGGGACAAGGCTGTAACTACCAATTGGATTGGATATCACGAAATAGGAGTAAAAAAGCTGCCCGGTCAATTATAAGTGCTGTTAATGTGAAGTGGAAACGTCTAGGAGCAACGACAGCTCAGCCGCAAAGTGGTAGGCCACACAAGCTCACAGAACGGAACAGCTGAAGCGCATAGCGTGTAGTCCTCAGTTGCGACACCCACTACGAGTTCAAAACTGTCTGAGCAGCATCACATAAACCTAAGATCACCATGTGCAATGCCAAGCATTGGCTAGAGTGGTGTAAAGCTCGCCACCATTGGACTCTGGAGCAGTGTAAAGGCGTTCTCTGGAGTAATAAGTCACGCTTCACCATCTGGCAGTCCAACGGACAAATCACTACCACAGGTAGTGGCGCTACCTGCCCCAATGCATAGTGCCAACTGTAAAGTTTGCCGAGGATGAATAATGATCTGGGGCTGTTTATCATAGGTCATGCTAGGCCCCTTAGTTCCAGTGAAGGGAAATCTTAACACTACAGCATGCAATGACATTCTTGACAATTCTGTGCTTCCAACTTTGTGACAACAGTTTGGGGAAGGCCCTTTCCTGCTCCCGTGCACAATGTGAGATCCATACAGAAGTGATTTGCCGAGATCGTTGTGGAAGAACTTGACTGACCTGCATAGAGCCCTGACCTCAACCCCATCAAACCCCTTTGGGATGATTTGGAACGCTGACTCCGAGCCAGGCCTGATCGCCCAACATCAGTGCCCGACCTCACTAATGTTCTTGTGGCTGAATGGAAGCAAGTCCCTGCAGCAATGTTCAAACATCTAGTGGAAAGCCTTCCCAGAGGAGTGGATGCTGTTATAGCAGCAAAGGGGGGACCAACTCCCTATTAATGCCCATCATTTTGGAATGAGATGTTCGACGAGTAGGTGTCCACATACTTTTGGTCTTGAAGTGTACCTCCACCTCCAGCTCCAGGAATGAAACAGAACGACTACCATTCTTTAGGCTAGATTATTATTATGTTTTATCAGCATTAATAACTATAGGGAAAAACATGGCAGATTTAATATTTCCCTTGACAGGAGACAGGATTGAAGCACAAGTTGTTTTCTCAGTGCCTGCCTGGTGTTGGCGAGCACACAGGGGCAGAGTTTGATTGTTCCAGAGCGTGTCTTGTTAAGAGCTCACAGGTTATGTAATTGCCTGTCTGTCTCTGAGTGAAAGCCAAGGTATATCTGCTTTGATGTTAGCCTCACTGGCTTCACAAAGTAGAGGGAATGCGTATGCCTGTGTGTGAGAAAGAGAAACAGGGAGAGGGATTAAGCCTACCACCAATGTACCTGGCTGCCTCCATACCCCCCTCTGTGAGAGTGTGTGTGTTTGTGCATACAGTGTGTTTGTTGCGTACATTATGTGCTTGTGTTTATCTGTGTGTTTGTGTGTCACACAATATGCGTTGTATGTATACACATGCTCTCTCCTTGTCCTCTAAATGGTCATCTTCCCAATGCATATGTGCTCCGTGCAGCTGTGTCACTTGTGTAAATGTCAGATGGAGAGGGTTTGTTTTTCCTGACTCCTTTCTCCTATTTTGGCATACGCTCTGCTCTCTCCCTCTCCCATTTTCAGCACAGCAAATGCCCCAGACACAATCGTCTGTAAAAATAGACCATGTTTAGCAGACCAAATCGGAGCATGGCAGACAAGCCTGTCCTAGCTAAGGACCCTCTGCCTTACCAACTCAATGTCAGACTCAACAGTACAGATGGGCAGCCATGTCTATTAGCCAATGAATTAATAGTTAAACACGTGTCCATGTGGCGACTACCCCTCTCAAACTCTTTTTATTTTATATATATATATACACTTTTTTTTTTTAACAATAACAACCATTCAAAAACAAAAGACTGACAAGTATTTATGCCAGGGAAAGAGCTTTTGTCTGTGTGAGTCACAACCTAACTCACTGTCTGATGAGTCACCGCCTAACTCACTATCTGATGAGCCACCATCTAACTCACTGTCTGATGAGTCGATGTCTGATGAGTCAAGTCGATGTCTGATGAATCGATGTTTGATGATTCACTGCTTAACTCAMCGTCTGATGAGTCACCATCTGATTAGTCAGCGTCTGATGAGTCACCGCCTAACTCACCATCTGATGAGTCACCGCCTAATTCACCGTCTGATGAGTCACCCCCTGATGGATGAGTCACTGTCTGATGAGTCACCGTTGATGAGTCACCACCTGATGAGTCACCGCCTAACTCACCGTCTGATGAGGCACCGTCTATCTCACCATCTGACGAGTCACCATCTAACTCACCGTCTGATGAGTCACCATCTAACTCATTAAATAGCCATCCCTACGCAACCCTGCGCCTAATATTTATATATTTCTTAATTCCATTCTTTTACTTTTAGATTTGTGTGTATTGTTGTGAATTGTTATATACTACTGCACTGTCGGAGCTAGGAAAACAAGCATTTAGCTACACCTGCAATAACATCTGCTAAATATGTGTATGTGACCAATACAATTTGATTTGACTTGTCTGATGAGTCACTGTCTAACTCAATGTCTGTTGAGTCACTGTCTAATGAGTCCCCGTCTAACTCACTGTCTGATGAGTCACCGTCTAACTCACTGTCTGATGAGTCACCGTCTAACTCACTGTCTGAAGAGTCACCGTCTAACTCACTGTCTGATGAGTCACCGTCTAACTCACTGTCTGATGAGTCACCGTCTAACTCACTGTCTAATGAGTTCCTGTCTTACTCAATGTGTGATACGCAAAAGTTACAGCACTCACAATAACAATACATGCAGAAACGCATCATACACACACACACACA
>NW_019942638.1:391982-402786 GCF_002910315.2 Salvelinus sp. IW2-2015
CACACACACACACACACACACACACAATACACACAGCTGGCTTGCTTGTTTAGCCAAGCAACCACATCATGTCTATTCTCATTACAACGTTACCTCACGCTACAGATCTAGGATCTTAATTTGATCACCATGCTGCATGAGAACTTTCCCTAAAATGCAGGAAAGTTTAAATGTGTCATATATTTGGGGTTAAAAAGGCTTCTGAAGTTATAATTTCCAGTTAGAAATGTCAGACTTAAATGTAAAAAAAWRTCCATTAATAATAATCCACATAATAATTCACATTTCCTGTTGCTGCAGGATTATTTTCCTAATGCTGTATTTACATGGTAAATGGTAGACAGCTAACCGAATGTCACTGTTTTCAATGACAGCACGACGGTAAATATTCATTGTAAATAGGAATTTGTTCTTAACTGACTTGTCTAGTTAAATAAAWAAWAATAATAAAAAATAATACAGTGAATGCCATCAGCAACCACAGTAGGCAGGACTTGCTGCCAGAGTTCAAATATTCATCCGAAGAGGAGGAGCAGGGATTGAACCAAACTGCAGCGTTGTATTTAGACATAATGAATTTATTTAAGTGTAGACGAAAAACACGAACTTCACTTGAATACTTACAAAACAACAAAACGAATAAAACACGAAGAACGCACGAACAGGAAAAATGACTACATAAAACGATGAACGAACGAAACAGTCCCGTATGGTGCAAACAGACACAGACACGGAAGACAACCACCCCCGACAAACAATGTGACAACACCTACCTTAATATGATTCTCAATCAGAGGAGATGAAAACCACCTGCCTCTAATTGAGAACCATATTAGGTACCCATTAACCAACATAGAAACAGAAAACATAGACTGCCCACCCAAACTCACGTCCTGACCRACTAACACATACAAAAACTAACAGAAAACAGGTCAGGAACGTGACAATATTTCAACTTTTTGTTTACTGAAATCCCCATAGCAACACCTACCGTCTTGCAGGCTTGCTTTTCCCTTATCTAAATGCAGCATAAGGTTGTCAAATTGTCAGTGTACGTGTGCATTTGTCTTCTGCGTTAAACATCAGCAGAATCTGATGGAGAAATCTGGGTCCATGCTTACCCCCTGATTGCAATTATTGTCTGACTAAGAAATTGCCAGGGAAAATAAGTACTCTTTTGCCACTCCATAAAGCTGATACTTCGCTGACTCTCATGTTTGATTGGGCTTCAGAGAGCCCTCGACAGACACTTACCCTTAGCATCGCAAAAGAACAAATTAAACAGTAAAGCGTTGAATTGCACTTTCATAAACGTATAAAGGAAATGAAAGTCAGCTCCTTGAAAATGAGCCCTGGATGATAAAGATGTAGCACTCCACTCATGGGTCTGTGCCGTGTTTGTAATGACTCTCACTGTCACATTCTGACCTTTTCTTTCTTATGTCTTTGTGTTAGGTTGGTCAGGGCGTGAGTTGGGGTGGGCAGTCTATGTTATTTTTTCTAGGTTGTTTGTTTTTCTATGTGTTTGACCTGGTGTGGTTCCCAATCAGAGGCAGCTGTTTATCGTTGCCTCTGATTGGGAGCCATATTTAGGTAGCCTGTTTTCCATTGTGTGTTGTGGGTGGTTGTTTCCGTTTCAGTGTTTTCACCATTCGGGACTGTTTCGGTTTTCATTTTGATTCTCTTGTTCTTTTTGTATTTTGTATTCATTCTCATTAAAAGTTATTATGGATACGTACCACGCTGCACATTGGTCCGATGTTTCCTCCTCAGACGAAGAGGACGAAAGCCGCCTTACACTCACGTCCTAACAAACCACTTCTCACGTCCTAACAAACCATTTCTCACCGTCCTAACAAACCACTTCTCACATAAATCACTTCCCCCTGTCTGCCTAACAAATCACTTCTCATCGTCCTAACAAACCACTTCTCACCGTCCTAACAAACCACTTCTCACCGTCCTAACAAACCATTCTCACCGTCCTAACAAACCACTTCTCACATAAATCACTTCTCCCTGTCCTCCTAACAAACCACTTCTCATCGTCCTAACAAACCACTTCTCACCGTCCTAACAAACCACTTCTCACATAAATCACTTCTCCCTGTCTGCCTAACAAACCACTTCTCATCGTCCTAACAAACCACGTCTCATCGTCCTAACAACCACTTCTCATCGTCCTAACAAACCACTTCTCACCGTCCTAAACAAACCACTTCTCATCGTCCTAACAAACCACTTCTCATCGTCCTAACAAACCACCTCACCGTCCTAACAAACCACTTCTCATCGTCCTAACAACCACTTCTCACCGTCCTAACAAACCACTTCTCACCGTCCTAACAAACCACTTCTCATCGTCCTAACAAACCACTTCTCACCGTCCTAACAAACCACTCTCTCACCGTCCTAACAAACCACCTCTCAATAAATCACTTCTCCCTGTCCTCCTAACAAACCACTTCTCATCGTCCTAACAAACCACTTCTCACCGTCCTAACAAACCACTTCTCACATAAATCACTTCTCCTGTCCTCCTACAAACCACTTCTCATGTCCTAACAAACCACTTCTCACCGTCCTAACAACCATTCTCACCGTCCTAAAAACCACTTCTCACATAAATCACTTCTCCCTGTCCTCCTAACAAACCATCTCATGTCTAACAACCACTTCTCACCGTCCTAACAAACCACTTCTCACATAAATCACTTCTCCCTGTCCTCCTAACAAACAGTCTCATCGTCCTAACAAACCACTTCTCATCGTCCTAACAAACCACTTCTCACCGTCCTAACAAACCACTTCTCACATAAATCACTTCTCCCTGTCCTCCTAACAAACCACTTTTCATCGTCCAAACAAACCACTTCTCATCGTCCTAACAAACCACTTCTCACCGTCCTAACAAAACCACTTCTCATCGTCCTAACAAACCACTTCTCATCGTCCTAACAAACCACTTCTCACCGTCCTAACAAACCACTTCTCATCGTCCTAACAAAACACTTCTCACCGTCCTAACAAACCACTTCTCACCGTCCTAACAAACCACTTCTCATCGTCCTAACAAACCACTTCTCATCGTCCTAACAACCACTTCTCATCGTCTAACAAACCCTTCTCACATAAATCACTTCTCCCTGTCCTCCTAACAAACCACTTCTCATCGTCCTAACAAACCACGTCTCATCGTCTTAACAAACCACTTCTCACCGTCCTAACAAACCACTTCTCATCGTCCTAACAAACCACTTCTCATCGTCCTAACAAACCACTCTCCATCGTCCTAACAAACCACTTCTCACATAAATCACTTCTCCCTGTCCTCCTAACAAACCACTTCTCATCGTCCTAACAAACCACTTCTCATCGTCCTAACAAACCACTTCTCATGTCCTAACAAACCACGTCTCATCGTCCTAACAAACCACTTCTCACCGTCCTAACAAACCACTTCTCACATAAATCACTTCTCCCTGTCCTCCTAACAAACCACGTCTCATCGTCCTAACAAACCACTTCTCACCGTCCTAACAAACCACTTCTCATCGTCCTAACAAACCATTTCTCAGCGTCCTAAAAACCACTTCTCACATAAATCACTTCTCCCTGTCCTCCTAACAAACCACGTCTCATCGTCCTAACAACCACTTCTCATCGTCCTAACAAACCACTTCTCACATAAATCACTTCTCCCTGTCCTCCTAACAAACCACTTCTCATCGTCCTAACAAAACCACTTCTCATCGTCCTACAAACCACGTCTCATCGTCCTAACAAACCACTTCTCACCGTCCTAACAAACCACTTCTCATCGTCCTAAACAAACCACTTCTCATCGTCCTAACAAACCACTTCTTTCATCGTCCTAACAAACCACTTCTCATTTCTAACAAACACGTCTTCATCGTCCTAACAAACCACTTCTCACCGTCCTAACAAACCACTTCTCACATAAATCACTTCTCCCTGTCCTCCTAACAAACCACGTCTCATCGTCCTAACAAACCACTTCTCACCGTCCTAACAAACCACTTCTCATCGTCCTAACAAACCATTTCTCAGCGTCCTAACAAACCACTTCTCACATAAATCACTTCTCCCTGTCCTCCTAACAAACCACGTCTCATCGTCCTAACAAACCACTTCTCATCGTCCTAACAAACCACTTCTCACATAAATCACTTCTCCCTGTCCTCCTAACAAACCACTTCTCATCGTCCTAACAAACCACTTCTCACGTCCTAACAAACACGTCTCATCGTCCTAACAAACCACTTCTCACCGTCCTAACAAACCACTTTTCATCGTCCTAACAAACCACTTCTCATCGTCCTAACAAACCACTTCTCACATAAATCCTTCTCCCTGTCCTCCTAACAAACCACTTCTTAAAAAAATTGCCAATTTCCCATGAACCTTGGTTAGCAGCCAGCACATAGCGTTACAGCTCCCTCATCCCTCCATTTCTCCTCTTCCCTAAGTGGTCGTCCTGTTCCATACATGTTTAATGTGAATTTATCTGCATTATATCGATGCTATCCTCCCAATGCTGCCTATTACCGTACCATTACCTCCATTATGTGACTTTGGGGAAACTGTTCTTCAAAGACCCCTCAGTCACCTGAGGGAAGGGTGTTTT
Source organism: Salvelinus sp. IW2-2015 (assembly GCF_002910315.2). NCBI lineage: Eukaryota > Metazoa > Chordata > Actinopteri > Salmoniformes > Salmonidae > Salvelinus > Salvelinus sp. IW2-2015. The sequence continues at coordinate 396,631 of NW_019942638.1, forward strand.
AGCTGTTAAAAACGAATAGGGTAATATACTGTCATGCTAAAATAATAGTCCTTAATATCCTCTGTTGTGTTCTATACAGCTTATGGCCCCACCTCCTTGGGAGAGGTCTTTCCCCGGCCCACTGTTAACTGTACAAGCCCTAGTCTACCCTCATTTTCTTTCCCTTACCTCTTCCACCCTGTACTGTAGCCATTATAACACATTGAAGAGTACCTCCATTTTTACTACACACATACACACAGTGTTGTTGGGAAACAACAATGGGAAACAAAACAACCCCCTCCGTCCAATTAGCAACACAAGAGGAGTATTGGTAAAGCGCTTCAAAATGTCTTCAAATCTCATTTTATTTGTCACATACACGTGTTTAGCAGATGATATTGCGGGTGTAGTGAAATGCCCTGTTGGTGGCCCTGTTGGGTGTGTGTGTGTGTGTGTGTGTGTAGAACATCTTTTATACAAATGTGGACATCCCTGTGTATGTCTCCTGTGTTACATTCTAGTCTATTACCCTAATGAGAAGCGCCTACATTTTGCAACGTAGTCTAATGAACTGTTCATCAAAGCAGATCTCTGTCGACACTCGTGGAAACTGCCGATGGTGTAGTCTGCAAACAGACCAAACCCCCTTTCATGTGAACGCAAACACAGATAATGTAACTGAAACACACACACAGCCTAATATCACCAAGACAACACACACACAGCCCACCACAGTTATAATATCACCAAGACAACACAGCCCACCACACCAGCAGGACAATGACTAACCAACAATGTGAGAGGGCTGAACTACACATATGGCCTCAGACTCAACGTTGTATCTGACATATCAGTCTGAATGAGTCGTTGGCTATGATATAATCTCGTCTGCCTTCAAAATGAAAGAGAGCAAAGTTGTTAGGGTTGGTCTTACTGTGCTCTTTCCTAATGTCTGTGTTTCTGCACCTAACCTGTGTGGGGAAAGAGTAGAAGCATTACACATTTACATTTCAGTCATTTAGCAGACACTCTTATTCAGAGCAACTTCTATGTCATAATCTATGAATACTTATGTATAAACAACTTGTTTTCAAGAGCAGAACTGATATGCTTTCATGACCGTGAGCAGTTTATTTCAGAATATATTCCCTTTTGAGCAGGTGCTACAAAGCACAGACGTGTGGTAGCATTATCAGCATACACCAATTTCACTGTAAGCGAGACAAGTTGTTATACTTTCCATTCTCTGTGGAACCTGGCAATGAAAAATACCATTATAATATGTGCATGCCTGCAATGTAAATGTATTTCGACTAATGTTATGCAAAGCTGAGGAGAATGCAGAGCTCATTCTAATGTGAGTGAGGGACGGGGAAGACGAGGAGCGAGGGATGGGGAAGATGAGGAGCGAGGGACTGGGAAGGAGAGGAGCGAGGAAGACGAGGAGCGTGGGACGGGGAAGACTAGGAGCGAGGGACGGGAAGATGAGGAGCGAGGGACAGGGAAGATGACGAGCGAGGGACTGGGAAGACAAGGAGCGAGGTACGGGGAAGACTAGGAGTGAGGGACGGGGAAGATGAAGAGCGAGGGACGGGGAAGACGAGGAGCGAGGGATGGGAAGACGAGGAGAGAGGAAGATGAGGAGCGAGGGACGGGGAATCGGAGGATGAGGAGGAAGAGGGGTGTTAGGGTGAGGGGGAAACTTCAGCTATGAGTGTGTATCTAGATTAACTGGAGGACAGGGAAAGACCTGAAATTATATTATAAACTGGATGGTTCGAACCCTGAATGCTGATTGGCTGACAGCCTTGGTATATCAGACCGTATACCACGGGTATGACAAAACATTTATTTTTACTGCTCTAATTACGTTGGGAATCAGTTTATAATAGCAATAAGGCACCTCGGGGGTTTATGGTATATGGCCAATATACCACAGCTAATGGCTGTATCCAGGCACTCCGCGTTGCGTTGTGMCTAAGAACAGCCCTTAGCCGTAGTATATTGGCCATATACCACACCCCCTTGTGCCTTATTGCTTAAGTAGTCCTTGTGTCACTGTAAGGACAGGATAGATCCCACAAATGTAGCAATACATTTTTACCTTACATACACACACTTTTGCACTTGAAGACACACACACACACACACACACACACACACACAGTCTTGCAGGCACTTTCTACCTCTCCTTCACTTGTGCCTCATTGCTCACTCTTTTTATCTCTTTGCCTTCTATCTCTAACTTTGTCTGAGACAATAGGACACTATATCTCTCCTCCACTCCCGCACTCCTAGGAGTCTGAAACCCCTTTAAATGACTCTGACCTTCACTCTTGACTCATTCTGTTTCACAGTCGCAGTTGGTGTAGTACACACACCCAACAGATATAACAGATGCAGAGTATACCGAATAATAGAAAGGAGAATACTGTTAAGCACTGTTAAGACATGGCCAAAGTGTCCATGTAGCAATGGTTTGGCCAATGAGAAGCCTTTGTTAGGCTTGAAGAGAGACTATTACTGATGAATGACTGTTTTTCTTTTTTCTTTTCTTTTGTATTTATATTTTGAGGTGTGTTTTTTCTGTAATTTCTTCTAGCTACACATCCCATGACTTTTCACCACCAGCTCTTCCCTCAATCCTTCCTCCCCCCTCCCAGCTCATTGATAATTACAGTAAGCCAAGGTATGTGTGTGTGTGTGTGTGGGGGGGGGGGGGTACTGTTGGATTATTTAAGATAGTCTTTGAAAAGGTTGGATTTCAGATGTTTTGGAAGTAGTTGGATGTCATCCACATAGCAATGATAGAAGAGACCATGTGAGGATATGACGGAGCTGAGTGACTTGGTGTTTAGAGAGAAGAGGAGAGGACCTAGAACCGAGCCCTGGGGGACACCAGTAGTGAGGGTATGTGGTGCAGACACAGAGGTCCTCTCCACATCACCTGGTAGGAGTGGCCTGCCAGGTAGGATGCAATCCAAGAGTGTACAGAGCCTGAGACGCCCAGCACAGAGAGATTGGAGAGGAGGATCTGATGGTTCACAGTGTCGAAGGCAGCGGATAGATCTAGGAGGATGAGAACAGAGGAGAGAGAGTCATCTTTGGCAGTGGGGAGAGCCACCGTGACACAGAGAAGAGTGGTCTCAGTTGACTGCTCCATCTTGACTGACCCTGGGGTGGCAGGTAGCCTAGTGGTTAGAGCGTTGGACCGGTAACCGAAAGTTTGCAAGATCGAATCCCTGAGCTGACAAGGTAAAAATCTGTTATTCTGCCCCTAAACAAGGCAGTTAACCCACTGTTCCTAGGCTGTCATTGAAAATAAGAATTTGTTCTTAACTGACTTGCTTAGTAAAATTTWAAAAGTCTTGAAGGCCAACTGGTTAGGGTCAAGAAAATTGTTCTGAGATAGCAAGAGAGTTGGTCAGAGACAGCATGCTCAAGTTGACTGTTGGTTTCTTGAGCCGGGGAGCAACTTGGGCCATTTTGAAGTCAGAGGGGAAGCAGCCAGTGGTCAAGGATGAGTTGATGAGGGAAGAAGGTCTCCAGAAATGGAGAAGGGAGGAGGGGGACGAGCAGGCAGGCTGTCGGGCGGCCGGACCTCACTAGTCACAGGATTTCATCTGGAGAGGGAGGGGAGAAGAGGCCAAGGCATAAGGTAGTTCAGTGTGACTGGGGCCAGTGGACTCAATAGGCTGAGTGAATGAGGAGCACATGTCGTCAACCTTCTTTTTCAAAAAGGTTGACAAGGCTGGAGGATTAAGGAGGGAGGAGAATGTGGAAAAGAGTTTCCTAGGGTTAGAGGCAGAAGCTTGAAATTTTTAGTGATGTAAAGTGGCTTTAGCAGTGGAAACAGAGCAAGAGAACATAGAGAGGAGGGAGTGAAAGGAGTTTAGTCTTCCTGCATTTTTGCTTAGCTGCCCGCAGCCCTGTTCTGTAAGCTCGCAATGAGTCACTCAGCAATGGAGCAGGAGGGGAGGGCCGAGTCGACTGGGAGKAAAGGGGACAGTGCGAGTCATAGGATGCGGAAAGGGAGGAGAGTAGGGTCAGAATCAGGAGACAGGAGGGAGAAGGATTTAGCARAAGGGAGAGATGATAGGATAGAAGAGGAGAGAGTAGTGGGAGAGAGAGAGTGAAGATTACGACTGCGCATGACCATCTGGGTAGGGGCTGAGTGGCTAGGGTTGGAGGAAAGGGAGACAGAAAAGGAAACAAAGTATTGATCAGAGACCTGGAGGGGGGTTGCAGTGAGATTAGTARGCAAACAGACTCTAGTAAAGATGAGGTCAAGCGTATTGCCTGCCTTGTGAGTGGGAGGGAACTGGAAAAGGATGAGGTCAAAAGAGGCAAGGAGGGGAAAGAAAGAGTTGAAAATAAATGAATCGAAGGCAGACGTCGGGAGGTTGAAGTTGCCAAGTACGAAGAGCGGTGAGCCGTCATGAGAAAATGAGCTAATGAAGGTGTGAAGCTCATTGAGGAAYTCTGAGGTAGTGCTGAGCGATTAGTGCTTTTTGAGGTCGGTTCGGTTTCCATTTCAATTATTTGGGTTAAATGCTGTAACAGAATAAAACAAGTAATAAAAGTCCTATGATGKTAGTGACTGCCCATTACTGCTTATCACTAATTAACCATAATTTATTACCATTATATTTCAGTTGTGTATATTACATTTGTTTTATCTGATGACTTTATTATTTCATTCCAAGTCATCATCTCATCTCTATAAAGCTGCTGCCTATGCTGTCTGACAAAATCACTATTTTAGTAGTTCTAAGGTATACTTTTATGACTGCTGAATACCAACTATCAATCACTTAGATCATGTATTTTCAGGAAGAGATACCTTGCGAAGCAACAGCTGCTCTATAAATCCCCTCACCAAGTTTGGGTAGGGCTAGTTTCGAAATGTAATCCGTTACAGTACTAGTTACCTATTCAAAATTGTAATCAGCAACATAATTTTTGGATTACCCAAACTCAGTAACGTAATCTGATTATATTCAGTTACTTTTAGATTACTTTCCCCTTAAGAGGCATTGGAAGACAAAAATGTATGTTACCAATTGAACAACATCTATTGCAGGATAAATCAATGTTAAAGTTYACATAGCTGGYCATATATGRAYKTTAMATTTTACTTTATGGGTTGGTTATGTAGGCCTCTACTAACCCATCACTTTCTACTACATATAATAATACTGTTAGTTTATATCTTTACATTAAAAACCAAAGTCTATCAGAATTCCAGTCATTCCAATAAATGTTATGCCCTTTGATCTTCAAGAATAGGACTTRGAAATAWGKAAGTATAGATTARMCAAATTGTTYTACCTGAGCATGACCCCAVAACTAAGGACTTATTAGCCAKCCCTACTCTGTTGTTTATGATTTTGTTGTCATGGAGGACTGATTGGGCTCATTGATTCAAGTTGAAAAATAAATGCTSCGCTCATGGAATGGCATGCTTTGACCACYKCTGAAAAGTKMTATTTACATGKGAAAATGAATGCCATATGCWGCATTTGCTATAGGCCTATTGTTTACCTTTTAGTTGGTGACACTTTGATATCTTGATAATATGCAGCTGTTTAAAGGGCAAATCCACAGATGAAACAATAACAAAATGGTGTTCCTACCATGGTAGCAAAATTAGCTAATTGGACATAAGTAATGGGCATTTCGAAACAAAAACGATTTATTGTGGAACTAGGATTCCTGGCACTGCATTCTGATGAAGATAATCAAAGGTAAGGGAATATTTATGATGTAATTTCGTATTTCTGTTGACTCCAACATGGCGGCTAATTTGGCTATTGTTCTGAGCTCCGTCTCAGATTATTGCATGGTGTGCTTTTTCGTAAAGTTTTTAAAATCTGACACCGCAGTTGCATTAAGAAGAAGTGTATCTTTATTATATGTAAAACATGTATCTTTCATCAAAGTTTATGATGACTATTTCTGTTATTTGACGTGGCTCTCTGTAATTACTCCGGATATTTTGGAGTCATTTCTGAACATGGTGTCAATGTAAACCGAGATTTGTGGATATAAATATGCACATTATGGAACAAAACATAAATGTATTGTGTAACATGATGTCATATGAGTGTCATCTGATGAGATGTTCAAAGGTTAGTGTTAATTTTTCTATTTTTCTGTTTTTGTGAAGTATCT
>NW_019942638.1:407215-427536 GCF_002910315.2 Salvelinus sp. IW2-2015
CTATCTTTTGCTGGGAAAATGGCTGTGTTTTTCTGTGGCTATGTACTGAACTAACATAATTGTTTGGTGTGCTTTCCCCGTAAATCCTTTTTGAAATCAGACATGTTGGCTGGATTCACAACATGTGTAGCTTTAATTTKGTGTTTTTCATGTGKGATKTCATGAAAGATTGACTTTTATAGTAATATATTTGAATTTGGCGCGCTACATTTTTTTCTGGATTTTGGCCAAGTRGGACGCTACCGTCCCACATATCCTAGAGAAGTTAATAGACAGAGCTATGGATGCAAGGACTGACCRTCCATGATATCAAAATTATTGTTTTAACCATGTTATGAGGCATTTACAATGTTTACAAACATGGAGAAAAACAAGCTTATATTTTGGGTTCTCGTGGAGTGTGACAGTTGAACTAAGCTCATGAGGTATTTCTAAGTTATATTATTCAACAATCAACGGATATATATACACTGACTTTCAAAAGTATGGGGTCACTTAGAAATGTCGTTGTTTTTGAAAGAAAAGCAMATTTTTTGTCCATTGAAATAACATCAAATTGATCAGAAATATAATGTAGACATTGCTAATGTTGTAAATGATTGTTGTAGCTGGAAACGACAATTTTTTAATGGAATATCTACACAGGCGTACAGAGGCCCATTATCAGCAACCATCACTCCTGTGTTCCAATGGCACGTTATGTTAGCTAATCCAAGATTTTCATTTTTAAAGGCTAATTGATCATTAGAAAACCCTTTTGCAATTATGTTAGCACAGTTGAAAACTGTTGTACTGATTAAAGAAGTAATAAAACTGGGCTTCTTTAGGCTAGTTGAGTACTGGAGCATTTGTGGGTTCGATTACAGGCTCAAAATGACCAGAAACAAAGACCTTTCTTCTGAAACTCATCCGTCTATTCTTGTTCTGATGAATGAATACAGGCAGCATCGCTCCCAGGAAATTACAACGTTATTGTTGTATCTGTCTGAGTCTGAGACACAGTCTGATGAATGAATGAAAATGTGACATCCAAGATGGCAGCATGTCAAGTCGTTTGTTTGTGACTAGTACATTTTAACCTACTAATAATCTATTTATTAATGGTTGCGTAACTTCGTTGTTGTGTAGTGCAAACTATTTTATTTTTGCTGGTGTAAAGATCACGGGTCCTCCTCAACTCGGCACTTCATTACTTGAAGTTTACCAAAGTAACCCTATCTCTGGCTGGCCTGAGTTCCTCCTTCGTCCGCGGAGTGTCTTGTTCAAGCTGCTCCTTTTTGCTCTTCGCCTGTCTGTCAGTGGCAGCTCAACCCGTTCTCTCTATCGCCCTCAACACGCAATCTACTCACACGCGCAAATACTCACATTGACTCACATACACGCTGTCCCTCTCTCCAATTACCTTCGTTGGCCTCTTATTTTTTTGTCAGAGAAAATGACATTACGTGGTATTACTTTGTGCACTGACTTTACTGAACTCTGGAGAAACGAACATTGTCGCTGGGTGAGTACATCTGACAATGTGCTCTCCCGTCCATTAGACATTTTGTCTGCAGGAACTCGCTCTTTTTCACTCGTCCACTCGTCCAAGTGCCGATGCATTTGTGGCATGATGTGAACAGTACGAATTTGTGTCACTACCAAAGTCTAATGGTTTTAAATGACTGTTTTGTATTGTCTGGAAACTCACTTGTAGAATTCGCTTGCAGTAGGTCTCTTAAAAAAGAGAAGCCGTGCAAGGTTATTAAACAGAGGTGCCTAGTTATTCTTCTGTTGTTGATAGGTAACGTGCAACCTAACCCTGGCCCTGATATGCAATGTCTCCAAACCCCCTCTGATTTTAAATCAAGATCTGGTTTTGGTATTTTTCATTTAAATGTTCGCAGCCTGTTGTCAAAAATTGATGGGGTTAGGATTTGGGCTAAATCAACTGATGCTGATGTAATTGTGTTTTCTGAAACCTGGCTCAGCAAGTCTATTTTTGATAAGGATATTTGTATAAGTGGTTACAATGTTTATTGCACTGATCGGGTTAAGAAAGGTGGGGGGGTGGTATATATGTAAAATCTAAATTCCCTGTAAGTGTAGCAAAGTCTGAAACTATTTGTAAACAGTTGGAATTTCTTGCTTTGAATATTGAGGTTTCAAAGGCCTCTCTATAACTGTGATTGCTGTTATAGACCCCCCTCTGCTCTCTGTGATGCATTTTCTTTGACGCACCTTATGTCTAAACTTCTTTACAGTGAAATGATCTTGATTGGTGATCTCAACTGGTGTTGGTTAAAGCCGGTGTCTGATGATTTAAAAATGTTTTGTAATTCTATGATCTTACCCAGTTGATTAATTCACCCACTCGCTCAAATCTTAAATGCCCAGATAAATCTACCCTGATTAATTTGATATTGACAAATGTTCACATAAATATTCTGCGGTTGGTGTTTTTTGTAATGATTTAAGTGACCATTGTGCTGTTGTTGCTGTTAGAAATACTAAGGTTCAAAGACAAATCCACGTTTTATTCGTAAGAGAAATTTGAAGTGTTTTAATGAGCAGGCTTTCTTTCATGATTTGTTTTATTTTGACTGGAGCAAGATTGAGCTTATCCCTGATGTGGAAACTCTGGAAATTCTTTCATGATGGTTTTTTCCAAATAGTAAACAAACATGCACCATTCCGCAGGTTCAGGGTTAAAGGGCGGAATAATCCATGGTTTTCTTCTGAGCTGTCTTGTATTATTCACGACCGTAATCTAGCCTGGGCTAAAGCAAGGAAATCTTGTTCTGATGCTGATTGGCTTATTTTTAGGCAGTTAAGAACAAGTGTTCTTTTCTTCTCAGGAAGGCCAAGTCTGAATATTTTATGTCTGTTACCACTGATAACCTGAATGACCCTAGAAAGTTTTGGAAGGCTATTAAGTCTATGTCTGGTAACAGTAATGTTAATGAATTACCGTCATGTGTTTTGAATGACTCTGTTGTATATATGACAAAACTGAAATGCTGAATTGTTTCAATGAGCACTTTGTATCATCTGGTAGGCTGTTTGATTCAGTGTCCTCTGTCTCTGTACAACCCTGTGTGGATGAACCAGTGTCCTCTGTCTCTGTACAACCCTGTGTGGATGAACCAGTGAGAGCTGGTCAAACTTTTAGCTTTCTGCCATTCTGAAATCCTTAGATCAAAGAAAGCCTGCAGGTCCTGATCTTTTGGATCCCTGCTTTTTAATCTGGCAGCTGATTTCATAGCTGAACCACTTACATATCTGTTCAATCTAACCCTGGAATGTAATGAAATTCCAAAGATCTGGAAATCAGCATTTGTCCTACCACTTTTAAAAGGGGGAGATCCAACTCTTTTAAATAATTATAGCCAATCTCAAAGCTGTCACCCCTGGTGAAAATACTTGAAACCCTTGTAAGTGAACAGCTAAAATAGTTTTTATTTACTAACTCTATTTTATCAATGTACCAATCGGGCTTCAGGAAGAAGCATAGCACAATTAAGCAGCCATGAAGGTTTTAAATGATATCACTGAAGCCTTGACAAAAAACAGCACTGTGTCTCACTTTTTATTGATCTCTCTAAGGCTTTTGATACAGTTGATCATGCTATACTAAGGCGAGATTGTTGAGTGTAGGTCTTTCGGAGCATGCAGTTGCATGGTTTGCTAACTATCTGTCTGATAGAACTCAGTGCACTCAATTTGATGGGCTTATGTCTGTTAAATTGTCTGTCCTGAATGGTGTGCCCCAAGGCTCTGTACTTGTCTCTCTCTTATTCACTATTTATATAAATGATTTAGACAAAAATGTCCAAAATGCACAACTTCATTTTTATGCTGATGATACTGTTATTTACTGTTGTGCCTCATCTCTTAAACAAAGCTTTCCAGAACTTGCAAACTGCTTTTTATACTGTTCAACATGTCAATTGAAGCTTATCCTCAATACTGACAAAACTAAACTAATGGTGTTTTCTAATGCAAAAGAATAGACCTCTGAACCTTTCACCTATTACTCACTGTCAGGGCAAGGAGATTGAGGTTGTAACCTCATATAAATATCTTGGAATTCTAATTGATGACGCCCTCTCTTTAAATTGCATATTCAACAACTTACAAAAAAATTGAAGCTGAATTGGGATTTTATTTTCTTTTGAAGCCAGAAGGAGGCTAGTAGCTACATTTATGCCTTTACTAGACTATGGGGATATTTTATATATGAATGCTTCCTCTCAGTGTTTGAGATCAATTGAACTCTTTACCATGGCACTTTGAGATTTATTTTAAACTGCAAAACCCTTACGCACCACTGCACTTTGTATACCAGGTTGGCTGGCCTTCTCTAGTCACAGTAGGCTCAGTCACTGGTATTTCTTTATTTACTAAGCCATTTTGGGTTTACTCCCTTTTTATTTGGGCATTTTTATTGTTCAGAAATGTGGTGGGTCTCTCTTCGTTCGCTAGACTTTATCCTGCTAACTGTTCCAAATGTCCGAACTGAATTTGGTAAAAGGTCTTTTATGTACTCTGCGCCATCGTCTTGGAACACCTTACAAAATCATTTTAAACTGGAAGAACTTGTCCCGATGGTGTTTTTAAATCACTGATGAATGATCTTGAGACTGATTCCCTGACCTGTCAATGTTTTTAATTTGCTGTTTTTGATTTGTTATACTCTTGTGAATTCTATGGTTTCTACTAGATTACTTGTGTTTTTCATGTTGTCTGTCTGTAATTTTTGTAATGACTTGGTGCTGCCGATCTTGGCCAGGACGCTCTTGAAAAGTGATTTTAAATCTCAATGCCCCTTCCTGGTTAAATAAAGGTAATAAAAATAAAAAAATAAATGAAGGTTATTCCATGTGAGAATGCCAAGAAACTGAAGATCTCGTACAACGCTGTGTACTACTCTCTTCACAGAACGGCACAGCAAACTGGTACTAACCAGAATAGAAAGAGGAGTGGGAGGCCCCGGTGCACAACTGAGCAAGAGGACAAGTACATTAGAGTGTCTAGTTTGAGAAACAGACGCCTCACAAGTTCTCAACTGGCAGCTTCATTGAGTAGTACCCGCAAAACAAGCTTCCAGTTGTGGACTTGTGAGGCGTCTATTCCTCAAACTAGACACTCTAATGTACTTGTCCTCTTGCTCAGTWGTGCACCGGGGCCTCCCATTCCTCTTTCTATTCTGGTTAGAGCCAGTTTGCGCTGTTCTGTTCTGTTTTTTTTTATCAGCATGAATTAGATTGAGCAATAAAAGCCTCACTTTTATTCCATAGGAAGGGGTCCACACTATGTAGCTGTTGCAAGAGCGCATTTTTCACTGACTGTCCACTGGTTTCAAAAATTATGATTGATAGGCAGCTTAGACATCTTGAATTCAACCATTATTGGGTTCAAATACACATTTAGATTTGTGAACAGCCATCCACATCAACCACAATCCGTAAGGCGCAAATAGCTAAATGAGAGAGCAGCAGTGTGATTCACATCAATGAGCTATATAGATATCAATAATAAGTGATATCCATATCATCATAGACTACACCACTGCTGTCATCATTACCTCCAAGTGTTTATTCAAGTTGGATAATCTTTGGATGTCGACAGCAGTCGCACCATTGGAAGACATATCTTGGACTGTAGCCTACAAAACCCTATTCCTGCGGTCTATCAAACACATTTGGTGTGTCATYATAGTTGTCTCTGACTTATGGTCAGACTCGCTCACGTTGAACAAATTTAAACTTGCACATTTTTTCAATGCTGATTTGAAAGTTATTGAGAAAACAGAGAAGTGTCAAATWTTTTTTTTTGCAAACATCCTTTCTGAATKTAAAAGTAATCCTCAAAGTAATCATCTAGTTTTTCAAACGTATCTGTAATCTAATTACAATATTTTTGCTGGTAATGCAACGGATTACAGTAAAAAAAAGAAAAATGGATTACATGTAATCTGTTACTCCCCAACACTGTCCCTCACGATCGCGCATTCTTCTCTTTTCCAAATCAGGCATAAAAGAAACAGACCGGATAAGTAGATGTTCAATGGATTATGGTCATTGTAGTTAATTACCAYGTTTTATTAGCTAAACTATGTAGAATATTGGCTTGTTGGACACTACAACTAGAGAAGCTAGAGAAGCTCTGCAAAGTGCACATTGAGCTCACAGAAAAAAATTGAGTGAAATGGAATTCAAATCATTCAACCGACTTCGGTCAATTAGTTGTTAAATAACCAGAGAGAAAAAAATAATTCATTTTTGTTAATCGCTCAGCACGACTCTAAGGGCACCTGGTGGGAGATAGATGACAACAATGTTAAGCTCTTGTGTACAAGTGACAGTGACAGCATGCGATTCAATTGAGGAGATGGACAGGTGAGTGAGGGGGAAAAGAAAGATCTTCCCTTGGGAGAAATGAGTAGACCTGTGCCAACACCGCAACGACCAGATGCTCTCAGACTGAGAAAAAAAGTAGTCAGATGAAGAGAGAGCAGCTGGAGTAGCAGTGTTCTCTGGGGTGATCCATGTTTCCATCAGGGCCAAAAAGTCAAGGGACTGAAGGGCATCATAGGCTGACATGAACTCTGCATTCTTGACCGCAGATCAGCAGTTCCAAACACTGCCAGAGACCCGGAAATACACATGGGTTGTGCACACAGGGTACATTTATTAGAAGGCTTGCAACCAAGGGGTGGGGAGYGTCTGTAAAGCCTACAGGAAGAGGAGCGAACAGGTTTAGAAAACACACACATAGTTGCCAAAGCTACAAAAGAGCAAAATGATAACTAATACTCAAGCGAGAGAGTGGTGTGGAGCCTTCCTCTCTTTCTTTCCTCCAAAAACTGTCAGAACCGTCTTTGTTTCGGCGACAATCTTAGTTCTGCGACGAGACCACTGCTTACAGCTGCCACTGAGAAAACAGGGGAGACTGAAGTACTATCACTAATTTCTAATTGCCTTGCAGAGGGGAAGAGCACACCTCCCGGTATTATTTGCTGATTGCCTAGGAGAGGAAAAAACACTCTCCCTCCAATACAGCCACTGATTACGAAAAAAAACAACAGTCACAAATTGCCCTGAACTTTAATCCTGGTTGATTTGTCAACAATCATCTGCAAATTATGAGCAGTCATCAGTTCAAACACCAAGTAGGTGACTGGGAAGACAGGCAGCACTTAAAGTAGATGGACCTAGCTAGCAAAATGACAGTACCAGACAACAATAGATTAAGAACAAAAATTATACTTTTCACTCCTGGAGATATCAGGAGTCAACTAACTATAGAATGAAGCACAGATCAACGGTGTTATATGAAGGCCTGGTGTGTGTGTGTGTGTGTATGTATGTGTGTGTATGTGTGTTACTTGACCCCGGGGGGTCAGACTGAATGAGACAACCCCGATGATGCACCTGGGCTTTTCAGACAGATGTAATGCAACCCCAGGACCTAACTGGACCCCATGGAACCTAACCAGGCCCCAGGACCGAACAGGGCCCCAGGACTTAACCAAACCCCAGGACCTAACCAAACCCCAGGACCTAACCGGGCCCCAGGACCTAACTGGACCCCCATCGGGACCAATCAACCCGGGCGCCCAGGACCTTAACTAGACCACAGGACAACAAACCCCAGTGACCCGGGCCCAAGGAACCTAACTGGACCCCATGGGACCTAATCCACCGGGCCGCCAGGACCTTAACCTGGACCCCATTGACCTAACCCCGGCCCCAGGACTAACTGGACCCCATGGACCCTAACCCGGGCCCCAGGACCTTAACTGGACCCCATGGGACCTAACCCCGGCCCCAGACCTAACTGACCCCATGGGACCTAACCCGGCCCCAGACCTAACTGGACCCCATGGGACCTAACTCCGGGCCCCAGGACCTAACTGACCCCATGGGACCGTAAACCGGGCCCCAGGACCTAACCTGGACCCAGACCTAACCAGGCCCCAGGACCTAACCTGGACCCCCCCCCACACATGGACCTAACCGGCCCAGACCTAACTGGACCCATGGGGACCTAACCGGGCCCCAGGACCACCTAAACGCGCCCCAGGACCTAACTGGACCCGTGGGACTTAACCGGGCCCCAGGACCTAACCGCGCCCCGGAGCCTAACCGGACCCCGTGGGACTTAACCGGGCCCCAGGACCTAACCGCACCCCAGGGACCTAATTGGCACATAGACCTACCAAACCCCAGGACCTAACCCGGCTGACACGGAAAAGTTGATGGAGCTATAAGACCGAGCTGTCATTAAAGTGTTTTTATCACAATAAAACACAGGGAAGTCTGTTGGAGTGTTAGAGAATGAAGGGCTGTGAGGTGAGGAGAGGGGAGGGAGGGAGAGAAAAAGGGTGAGAGAAAGTCTGAGCTGCAGTATTTTCAAATCCAACAGTGAGTTGAGTTGGCTCTCAAATTATGCAAACCTCTATAAAAAATGACACTCTGTTTGTTACAGTCTTTTGCAGCAATCACAGTAGAGTAACTAAAACCCCGGACAGTATGATGACAGGCGGCCCAGCAATACCTTTAGTCCCCCCCCTCCCTCTCCTCCACCTCACCTCACCCTCTCCTCTCCTCTCCTCTCCTCTCCCTCCTCCCTCTCCCCTCCTCCCTCACCTCTCCCTGCCTCCTCTCCCCCTCCTCCCTCTCCCCTCCTCCCTTTCCTCTACCTTCCTCCCTCTCCCCCGTCATCCATCTCGTGGATCATGTTAATAAATGATGCCCCCGGACAGCGTTTAATAGAGTGAAACACTGCCGGCCAGAACCATGGAGAAGGTGTCTCCACTCTCCTTCCAAACCTCTCAGCAACATGCTAAATGAATAACGAGGAAACCGTTTCAGTCAATGAGCCACCTCTCCCGTCTCCCGTACCTGCAATGAAAGCTAACAGCCCTGGGAGRGATGATCACCGAGGTGGCAACAGAAGGAGAAACATGGCTGCTTAGGTAGCATCTACAGTGCATTTGGAAAGTATTCAGACCCCTTGACATTTTCCAAATTTTGTTACGTTACAGCCTTATTCTAAAATGGATTCAATACACTTTTTTCCTCATCAATCTACACACAATACCCCATAATGACAAAGCAAAAACTGTTTTTTAGAAATTGTTGCAAATGTATTAAAAWTAAAAAACAGAAATACCTTATTTCTATAAGTATTCAGACCCTTTGCTATGAGACTCGATATTGAGCAGAGGTCCATCCTGTGTTCATTGATCATCCTTGAGATGTTTCTACAACTTGATTGGAGTCCACCTGTGGTAAATTCAATTGATTGGACATGATTTGGAAAGGCACACACCTGTCTATTTAAGGTCCCACAGTTGACAGTGCATGTCAGAGCAAAAACCAAGCTATGTGGTCAAAGGAATTGTCCGTAGAGAACAGAGACAGGATTGTGTCAAGGCACAGATCTGGGAAAGGGTACTAAAACATTTCTGCAGCATTAAAGGTCCCCAAGAACACAGTGGGCTCAATCATTCTTAAATGGAAGAAGTTTGGAACCACTAAAACTCTTCCTAGAGCTGGCAGCCCGGCCAAACTGAGCAATCAGGGGAGAAGAGCCTTGTTCATGGAGTTGACAAAGAACCCGATGGTCACTCTGACAGAGCTCCAAAGTTCCTCTGCGGAGATGGGAGAACCTTCCAGAAGGACAACCATCTCTGCAGCACTCCACCAATCAGGCCTTTATGGTAGAGTGGCCAGATGGAAGACACTCCTCAATAAAAGGCACGTGACAGCCTGCCTGGAGTTTGTCAAAAGGCACCTAAAAAACTCTCACACCATGAGAAACATGATTCTCTGGTCTGATGAAACCAAAATTGAACACTTTGGCCTGAATTCCAAACGTCACATTTGTGGGAAACCTGGCATCATCTCTACGGTGAAGCATGGTGGTGGCAGCATCATGCTGTGGGTATGTTTTTCAGCTGCAAGGACTGGGAGACTAGTCAGGATCGAGGGAAAGATTAACGGAGCAAAGTACTCAGCATGCTACATGTACTACATCAACAAGTTAACACGCAAACCTTTCTCTCCCATTCTTTATATAATGGTCATTAAGCATAGTCCAGATGAGCTACAGGCACTAACTGTTGATGACAGTCATTTACTGCCCACCGTTACTGGAATCAGGTGAGTTAGTGCTGGGCTGGAACAAAAGTCTCCAAGACCCTGCATTTCCAATTGTGAATGCATAAAACTGTAACACACACACACACACACAGTTTAATTTGTGGTGGATCATCACTTTGCCCATACTGTAAAGTGAAGCACGCCATTGAGTCGTTTGATTTGCTGACTCGACACAGGCAGTCCAAAAGGGAGGACAAGGGTAGGGTAGGTGGTGGAGTCTCTAGGAACGATCTCATGCCTGATCTAAATAATATATAAATAAACTATGTTTTCCTCCTGGTAGGAGTGAGTTAAAGCTCTCTGGAACTACCCCAGAGTGTTTTATCCCAGCTAGACTTGGAGTGAGTTAAAGCTCTCTGGAACTAACCCCAGAGTGGTTTACTCCTGACTGGACTCTGGAAGTGATTAAAGCTCTCTGGAACTAACCCCAGAGCTGTTTTACTCCTGCAGCTGACTCTGGAGTGAGTTAAAGCTCTCTGGAACTAACCCCAGAGCTGTTTTACTCCTGACTGGACTCTGGAGTGAGTTAAAGCTCTCTGGAACTAACCCCAGAGTGGTTTACTCCTGACTGGACTCTGGAGTGAGTTAAAGCTCTCTGGAACTAACCCCAGAGTGGTTTACTCC
Source organism: Salvelinus sp. IW2-2015 (assembly GCF_002910315.2). Lineage (NCBI taxonomy): Eukaryota > Metazoa > Chordata > Actinopteri > Salmoniformes > Salmonidae > Salvelinus > Salvelinus sp. IW2-2015. The sequence goes on from NW_019942638.1 coordinate 417,991, forward strand.
TGACTGGACTCTGGAGTGAGTTAAAGCTCTCTGGAACTAAACCCAGAGTGGTTTACTCCTGACTGGACTCTGGAGTGAGTTAAAGCTCTCTGGAACTAACCCCAGAGTGGTTTACTCCTGACTGGACTCTGGAGTGATTTAAAGCTCTCTGAACTAACCCTAGGAGTGGGTTTACTCCTGACTGGACTCTGGCCATTGGCATCCACTGACCTCCACACCCAGTCACTGTGAGTTTCTGAGCTAAACAGGACTTCACTGTGACTTACCATAATACAAACAGTTTTTTGGGGCGATTGGTTATATTGAAAATGCTCAATTAATGTGCCATCTGCCTTATCGGATGCTGAGAAACTTGGGACAAAGAATCACCTGGAAAGTTCCTGGATGCATCTTATTTCAGAGTTTTGGATGTMAAAAAAATGTCATAATGAGCTTCCAACTGGTTAATAGGAGTGGGAAACTCATCATTGTTCCTGAGTTGGATAGTTCAGAGCCTCATACTTTCGAGTAGCACATGAATATGGGATGATATTGATGGTTCTACACAACTAATGAATAATCATTGAACTGAAACAAAGCAAGAAGTGAAACCCCAGTGATACTATCCACTGGCCAAAAACTGGTTGAATCAACAATAAAAAACGTGGAAAACTGAAGAAAAAAAAAGAAGATATTGTTGATTTAATGTTGAATTCATGTTAGTTGATAATTCAACCAAATTTAAATAAAAACTGTGCCTAGTGACTGACCTTGGAACAGCAGCAGAAGCTGACTGAAGGAGTCTGTAATGACTAACACATTCACTAGCACTCATCTAGCTCTCCCTCTCTCTCTCTCCCGTCCCTCCCTCTCTTTCTCTCTTTCTCCCTTTCTCTCTCCCTTTCTTTCCCCCTCTTTCTCTCTCCACCTCTTTCTCTCTCCCCCTCTCTCTTTCCCTCTCTCTCCTTCTTTCTGCCTCATTCTCTCATTCTCTCCCTCTCTCCCCCTCTCTCTCTCTCCTCCCTCTCTCTCTCGCCATCCTATTCATTCAAATATGTTTTGGCCTATTTTTTTTGTCTTCGGCCTTTACATTTGTCTATAAACTCTGTCCTCTGTATTTGTTTTTTTGGAGGCAGTACAGACGTAAGAAATCCCCTTAAGAAGCTTACCGTACGCTTCCCTTTTGCATATACTGTAGCTAGGCTCCGGCTGGACCGGAGATAACGCAGGGAGAGAGACTATTCATGTAGACACTGGCTTCTAATTCCACCCTCAATATAACACTCATTATGGGTTCATATAGGGAAGGAGTGTTTAAGACACTTTTACTGAGAGGGGAGTGAACTCAGTACTCGGAAAATACACTGCTGGCTTGATAATGAATAAACACTTGTTTTGTTTGTCTGGCAGCAAGAAAGAGAGTGAGAGAGAGAGACTTGGGCCAAACAAAAACGGTATCTCAGGTAATCACCTACACCACAATGATTGTGTATGGAAAGTGATAAGCACCTTACCGCAATGCACATTAAACAAGTGAAAATGTGTACTCTGTGGCCCTTGATAACCAGAGTCAAACAACCCTAATAGGGATCATCCAAGTTGGCTGTGAGCAGCAGCATTGCCCTCTAACTGTACTCTATGGAGATATAATGCGTGCAACACGTGCCATCGCAGGCTTTACACACGGAGAACTCGAACCAATATGTTTAATATAATATATATTAATATAATTTATCTGTGTGTTTCCAAGGAGAGAGGGGGAAAAAACTCTTTTTTGGGGCTCCCTAGTGGTGCAGCGGTCTAAGGCACGGCATCTCAGTTCTAGAGGTGTTACTACAGACCCTGGTTCAATTCCAGGCTGTATCACAAACCAGCTGTGATAGGGAGTCCCATAGGGCGGTGCACAATTGGCCCAGTGTTGTCCAGATTAGGGTTTGGCTGGGGTAGGCTGTCATTGTAAATAAKAATTTGTCCTTATTGACATGCCTAGTTAATAAAATAAATAAAATATATAATTATGAATCTAGGTGAATGTAACAAAGTGAGTTTATAAATATAATCTGTGTAATGATGCCACTAAATTATTCAATGTCTCTTCTCCATAAATCATTCTAATTACATCACTATGAGTGCATGTTTTATTTACAAGCAGAAATATGTGCATGTGATTAAAATGGTATGGGGCGGCATTMCCCCACGGATCCCACGCCTGGAGCTGGGAGATAGGGATGTACAGATGTAGGATCTTAATTTAATCACCCTGTTGCAGGAGAACTTTCAGGATATTAAAAACGTGTAATGTATTTGAGGTGTAAAAATGCTTCTGAAGTTTGTAATTTCCCCTTTGACATTTCCGACTTAAAGTTCCCTTACAAAAAATGTATCAATCCCTACAAACATTTCCATTAATTGTAATCCACATAATAACTCACATTTCCTTTTGCTGCATGATTATATTCCTGCTATAGCAAACTGGCTCAAATTATGACCCTACATCTGTACTCACTCATCCTTTCCTAATGCAGTTTAGTTTTAATTCCCAGGGGGATGGATACAATACATACATCTTAAAGGCGTTGTCAGACTACATCAAATCACATTTGTTGTGTCCCGCAGTTGTATAATTTTCTTCAATAATAACCCACTCCGTTGCTGATTCTGCAAACACAGAATGAAACAGATGGATAACCATCCACTCCATAGCACTCAAAAGCATATCAGAGTAAAGGGTATTGTTCAGTTTCAGATTAGAAAAGTGATGTATGTAAGTTACTGTATAAATGATTGATATTGTCAGACCCCCCAAAGCACTTATCAAGCTGTTTATACAACATGCGCCATGTAAATCTAAAAATCTAAACATAACAAGCCAGAGTAACCTACCGCTGGACCTTAGCAGAGAAATGACGGGACACACGCACGCAGGCAGGCAGGCAGGCAGGCAGGCAGGCAGGCAGGCACGCACGCACACACACACAGTTACTGTAGAAATTATTGACATAGTCAGACCCACCAAAGCACTCAGCAAGCTGTTTAAACAGCATGCATCATGTGAATCTAAAACTAACAAGCCAGAGTAACCCACTGCCAGATCTTGACAGAGAGAGGAAGGAACACACACACACAAACCAGGTCTGAGACAACTGAATTTCATGAGTTGTCAGTCAACATCATCAGATCATCAACTTACAAAGCACAAAAAAATCAAACAAAGAACACTGAAGCTGAGATGAAACCCAATAACAACCCAGAGGGAGTCAATAAGTCCTCCACCTCAGTCAGTCCTCCACCTCAGTAGTCCTCCCACCTCATCAGTCCTCTCCACCTCAAGTCAGTCCTCCACCTCAGTCAGTCCTCCACCTCAATCAGTCCTCACCTATCAGTCCTCCACCTCAGTCAGTCCTCCACCTCAATCAGTCTCCACCTCAGTCAGTCCTCATCAGTCAGTCTCCCACCTCATCATCTCCACCCAGTCAGTCTCCACCTCATCAGTCCTCACCTCAGTCAGTCCTCCACCTCAGTCAGTCCTTCCACGCTCAAGTCAGTCCTCCACCTCAATCAGTCCTCCACCTCAATCAGTCCTCCACCAGTCAGTCCTCCACCTCAAGTCACGTCCTCACACTCAGTCATTCTCACCTTTAGTAGTATTCCCTCAGTCAGTCCTCCACCTCAGTCAGTCTTCACCTCATGTCAGTCCTCCACCTCAGTCAGTCCTCCATCTCAATCAGTCCTCCACCTCAGTCCCTCCACCTCAACGTCCTCCACTCAGTCACTCCTCCACCTCAGTCACTCCTCCACCTCATCACTCCTCCACCTCAGTCACTCTCCACCTCAGTCATCCTCCACCTCAGTCAGTCCTCCACCTCATCAGGCCTCCACTCAGTCACTTCCTCCACCTCAGTCACTCCTCCACCTCAGTCACTCCTCCACCTCAGTCACTCCTCCACCTCAATCAGTCCTCCATCTTTCAATATTCCACCTCAATCAGTCTCCACCTGTCAATCCTCCACCTCAGTCAGTCCTCCACCTCAGTCAGTTTTTCACCTTAGTAAGTATTTCACCTCAGTCAGTCCTCACCTTAGTTAGTATTTCACCTCAGTCAGTCCTTCACCTTAGTTAGTATTTCACCTCAGTCTCAAGTCTCCACCTCAGTCAGTCTCCACCTCAGTCAGTCCTCCACCTCATCAGTCTCACCTCAGTCCTCCAACATCAGTCAGCTCCTCCAACCTCAATCACGTTCCTCCACCTCAATCAAGTCCTCTCACCTCAATCAGTCCTCCAACCTCAATCAGTCCTCACCTCAGTCAGTCCTCCACCTCAATCAGTCCTCCACCTCAATCAGTCCTCCACCTCATGGCAGTTCCTCCACCTCAATCAAGTCTCCACCTCAATCAGTCCTCCACCTCAGTCAGTCCTCCAACTCAGTCAGTTTTCACCTTAGTGTATTTCCCTCAAGTCAGTCCTCCACCTCAGTCAGTCCTCCACCAGTCAGTTCAGTCCATCTCAATCAGTCCTCCACCTCAGTCAGTCCCTCCACTCTTCAATCAGTCCTCCACCTCAGTCACTCCTCCACGCTCAAGTCACTCCTCCACCTGTCAGCTCCTCCACACATCAGTCAGTCCTCCACCTCAGTCAGTCCTCCACCTCAATCAGCCTCCACTCAGTCACTCTCCACCTCAGTCACTCCTCCACCTCAGTCACCTCCCCTCAGTCACTCCTCCACAGTCTCCACACTCACATCCTCCACCTCAGTACTCCACCTCATCAAGTCCTCCACCTGTCAATCCTCCACCTCAGTCAGTCCTCCACCTCAGTCAGTTTTTCACCTTAGTAAGTATTTCACCTCAGTCAGTCCCATCCACCTCAGTCAGTCCTCCACCTCAGTCAGTCCTTCACCTCAGTCAGTCCTCCCACACAGTCACATTCAGTCCTCCACCTCAATCAGTCCTCCACCTCAATCAGTCCTCCACCTCAATCAGTCCTCCACCTCCAACTCAGTCCTCCACCTCTAGTCAGTCCTCCACCTCAGTCAGTCACGTCACCTCCAGCCTCAGTCAGTCCTTCACCTCAGTCAGTCCATCACCTGAGTCAGAGTTTCAGCTCAGTCTACGTCTTTATGAGTCAGCTAAAGGTAGCGAGACCCGTGTGTGTGTCTCTGTGTGTGTGTGTAGATTGTGTGTGTGGTGTGTGCGGTGTGCCTGTGTGTGGGTGTGCGGTGTGCTGTGTGTGTGTGTGTGTGTGTGTGTGGTGTAATTGTGTGTGTGGTGGTGTGTGTGTGTGTGTGTGTGGTGTGTGGTGTGTGGGGGGGGGGGGTTGTGTGTGGTGTGTGTGTGTGTGGGGTGTTTGTGTGTGGTGTGTTTTGTGTGAGTGTGTGAGTGTGTGTGTGTGTGGGGGGGGGGGGGGGTTTGTGGGTGTGTGTGTGGTGTGGTGTGTGTGTGTGTGTGGTGTGTGTTTGTGGTGGTGTGTGTGGTATGTGTTTGTGTGTGTTCAATCTCTGTAGTCTTCATTTGTTTACTTTAACTCCACACGTTTGTTTCTGTTGGCTGATAATGCATCAGAAGATTGTTCTGATGTGACAGTAAAGAGTGATGTCTAGTAAGATAGTATTAATAGGTAATGTCTGAGTGAATTAAAGGAATTTTCATTCACACATTTTTATTTAACTAGGCAAGTCAGTTAAGAACAAATTATTGTTTACAATGACGGCCTACCCCTGCCAACCTGGGCCAATTGTGCGCCACCTATGGAACTCCCAATCACAGCCAGATGTGATACAACCTGGATTCGAACCAGGGACTGTAGTGGCCCTCTCGCACTGAGATGCAGTGCCTTAGACCACTGCACCACTCGGAGCAGCGGGAAAATGTAGATTGAAGGAGACTTCAGAGAGTGCAGCAGAGTGCTTGACAGCTGAGCTCGGCTTAGAGGTCAAAGGTTGAAGGTCAAAGACAGGGCATTGAGGGTTTAGATAGAAGTCCATAACTAAGTACATTTCCTCTTACTTATTTCCCTGTGTACCTGCAACACTGTATACCTAGATGTACACTTTGGAACTCATTCTAAAACCGATTGCAGCCCTGCAAAGAGAAATGTCAGATGAATTAGCATGACAAAGCTAAATAGCCTAAAGGAAACAGAACAGTTGAGAGAGACAGAAAAAAAATTGAGAGGGGAACAGACATACAGGCAGAAAACGTTTGAGAGAGAGAGAGGGACAGACACAACAGAAAACATTTGAGAGAGAGAGAGAGAGAGAGAGAGAGAGAAGAGGACAGACACAAACAGAAAAGCATTTGAGAGAGGGACAGAGGAAAAAGGTCTCTAGTGACTCTAAGCTTTTAATCTGAGAATGGGAAAACAACAGGCCTATCTGGTTTCCGCTGCATCAATGTATTATTATTAAACACAACACCCACACACACAACACACACACACACAACACACACACACACACACACACACACACACACACACACACACACACACACACCACCTGTTGTTTGTGGAAGATGGAGTGACACCGTTATGCAAAACTGTACCCCTCATTTTCCTCACACTGACAAAGCATAGTGATCCAAGCTGTCATTCTGTACTAATGCAAGGCAATGTGACCTTCCCACATGAAAAAATACTGTAGTATACTATGACATAAATACTGTAGCATTACCATGTTTATATGACATAGTTTTCATGTAGTGTTGTCGAGGACTTTACTGTAGTATTTACTGTCTTGTTTTTGCGGACATCTGAGCTGTAGTATTTACAGTTTATCAATACAGTAGTATAAATACTGTAGTATTACTATAGTTTAAAAAAGCTATAGTGTATACTATAGTAATTACTGTACTGTTTTTGCGGACATTACTATAGTGTTTTTGTTTTATTATCTTCGGCATAGAAGTGGGGGTTTTCTCCTTGAGGAAACCTCTGGACAAATATTAAAAAAGCACATTTTCCATAACTTGTAGGTAGGTAAATCTGGAGTCTTTTCTATAACCTGTAGGTAGGTAATCTGGAGTCTTTTCTATAACCTGTAGGTAGGTAAATCTGGTGTAACGAACATCGTCGGGAGAGGAGAAGAGGACCAAGGTGCAGCGTGGTAATGTGGTAAAATACGCAATGACAAAACAACAAAAACGACAAACAACAGTCCTGAAAGGTGAAACAAACACTAAACAGGAAACAACCACCCACAAACACAGGTGGGAACAGGCTACCTAAGTATGATTCTCAATCAGGACAACGATAGACAGCTGCCTCTGATTGAGAACCATACCAGGCCAAACACACAGAAATACAAAACAAGAACAACATAGAAACACCAGACATAGAATGCCCACCCAAACTCACGCCTTGACCAACCAAAATAGAGACATAAAAAAGATCTCTACGGTCAGGGCGTGACATCTGGAGTCTTTTCTATAACCTGTAGGGAACAGACTATACTTGGCATGTAAGTTTCTCAGTCATGGGAGGCACAAACTGGGATATGGGGAATGGGAATGAATGGGATATATATTAAATACTTTAGTATTACTATAGTTAAACAACTAGTGTTTTTGCGGACACAGTAGTGTTTTTGTGGACATTACTGTAGTATTCTACAGTTTACTACATAATTCTATAGTAAGTACTACACATGATCAAGGGATACTAGTGTGTAGCATAGTATTCTACAGTATACAACTGTGGAAAAGCCCAATCGTTGATTGACAATCTTTTACACACGGCCTTGCGCTCCCTCTCGTGGTTTCACAGACTTGAGTTATAAGCGCACCATTCCACCTGATGCAAGCGTGCATCTGTCAGCAGCTCAACTTTTGTTCTTGTGTTGTGTACAAGAGTGTGAGTAAGTGCCAAAAGACCACACATACACATGCTTGCTATACAACACTATGCCTAAATAATTGACAGTTTGCATTGATCTCCTGGACTTAGCCTTTTCCTTCTAATCGAGGATTTACATCTGTAGTTATATGCCAGTCAAGCCAAGTTACGCATCTAGTGTCCCACAACTTATAGTAATCACGATAGTACTCTACTGTATACTACAAAATGATATATTAAGCACTACATTATCGAGGTATACTACAGTGTGTAGTATAGTATTCTACAGTATACTACAGTTTATTACATAATTCTATAGAATTATATAGTAAGAACTATAGTATTCTATAGTAAACTGTAGTATTTCTTCACGTGGGTTGGTTGATGGAATGCAACATCTGCAATGTAGTTGGCCTGGAACGCTAGCAAAATCGTACAGTTTAGTGCAGCTCAGAGTAGCACTCAAAAGTCCTTAAAAAGCTGTGCTTTGTGCCACTGTGTACATGAAGGTTTCTATAGCWACTCATAATGTAGTGCTGTGGTCCACTGGGTTGCTAAATGTTTATTTTTWGTGCTGGACTGTGTACCAATGGAGCTCTGTGTAATGTTTTTATGGGTCTACTTGTTGACTTGTTTGGTACTTTAGAGCAGTGTTTCCCAAATCCGGTCCTCTCATTTTTGTTGTAGCCCCGGACATTAACATCTAATTGAACTTGTCAAGGACTTGATGATTAGTTGACAGGTAGAATCAGGTGTACAGTCGTGGCCAATTGTACAGTCGTGGCCAGTTTTGAGAATGACACAAATATTAATTTCCACAAAGTTTGCTGCTTCAGTGTCTTTAGATATTTTTGTCAGATGTTACAATGGAATACCGAAGTATAATTACAAGCATTTCATAAGTGTCAAATGCTTTTATTTACAATTACASGAAGTTGATGCAAAGAGTCAATATTTGCAGTGTTTACCCTTCTTTTTTCAAGACCTCTGCAATCTGCTCTGGCATGCTGACAATTAACTTCTGGGCCACATCCTGACTGATGGCAGCCCATTCTTGCATAATCAATGCTTGGAGTTTGTCAGAATTTGTGGGTTTTTGTTTGTCCACCCGCCTCTTGAGGATTGACCACAAGTTCTCAATGGGATTAAGGTCTGGGGAGTTTCCTGGCCATGGACCCAAAATATCGATGTTTTGTTCCTCGAGCCACTTAGTTATCACTTTTGCCTTATGGCAAAGGAGACTCCTGGCGCTTGCTGGACATTCTTGGGCACCCTGAAGCCTTCTTCACAACAATTGAACCGCTCTCCTTGAAGTTCTTGATGATCCGATAAATGGTTGATTTAGGTGCAATCTTTACTGTCAGCAATATCCTTGCCTGTGAAGCCCTTTTTGTGCAAAGCAATGATGACGGCACGTGTTTCCTTGCAGGTAACCATGTTGACAGAGGAAGAACAATGATTCCAAGCACCACCCTCCTTTTGAAATTTCCAGTCTGTTATTCGAACTCAATCAGCATGACAGAGTGATCTCCAGCCTTGTCCTCGTCAACACTCACACCTGTGTTAACGAGAGAATCACTGACATTGAGTCAGCTGTCCTTTTGTGGCAGGCTGAAATGAGTGGAAAGTGTTTTTGGGATTCAGTCATTTGCATGGCAAAGAGGGACTTTGCAATTAATTGCAATTCATCTGAATCACTCTTCATAACATTCTGGAGGTATATTAGCAAGATTGCCATCA
>NW_019942638.1:427561-435077 GCF_002910315.2 Salvelinus sp. IW2-2015
GGTGGCTCCATCATGCTGGAAAAGCATTGTCGTTCACCAAAACTGTGTTCTGGATGGTTGGGAGAAGTTGCTCTAGGAGGATGTGTTGGTACCATTCTTTATTCAGGCTGTGTTCTTAGAAAAAATTGTGAGTGAGCCCACTCCCTTGGCTGAGAAGCAACCCCACACATGAATGGTCTCAGGATGCTTTACTGTTGGCATGAACACAGGACTGATGGTAGCGCTCACCTTTCTTCTCCAGACAAGCTTTTTTCCAGATGCCCCAAACAATCGAAGGGAATTCATCAGAAGAACATGGCTTTACCCCCAGTCCTCAGCAGTCCAATCCCTGTACCTTTGCAGAACATCAGTCTGTCCCTGATGTTTTTCCTGGAGAGAAGTGGCTTCTTTGCTGCCCTTCTTGACACCAGGCCATCCTCCAAAAGTCTTCGCCTCACTGGTGCGTGCAGATGCACTTGTACCTGCCTGCTTCCATTCCTGAGCAAGCCCTGTACTGGTGGTGCCCCGATCCCGCCACTGAATCAACTTTAGGAGACGTCCTGGCGCTTGCTGGACATTCTTGGGCACCCTGAAGCCTTCTTCACAACAATTGAACCGCTCTCCTTGAAGTTTCTTGATGATCCGATAAATGGTTGATTTAGGTGCAATCTTACTGTCAGCAATATCCTTGCCTGTGAAGCCCTTTTTTTGGCAAAGCAATGATGACGGCACGTGTTTCCTTGCAGTAACCATGGTTGACAGAGGAAGAACAATGATTCCAAGCACACCCTCCTTTTGAAATTTCCAGTCTGTTATTCGAACTCAATCAGCATGACAGAGTGATCTCCAGCCTTGTCCTGCTCAACACTCACACCTGTGTTAACGAGAGAATCACTGACATATGTCAGCTGTCCTTTGTGCAGGCTGGAAAATGAGTGCGAAAGTGTTTTTGGGATTCAGTATTTGCATGGCAAAGAGGAACTTGTCAATTAATGCAATTCAAACAAACTGAGGCAGCAGACTTTGTGAAAATGTATATTTGTGTCATTCTCAAAACTTTTGGCCACGACTGTACTGGTCTGGGTCCACAACAGAAATATGTACCGTTGGGGGTACTGGAGGACCGGAGTTGGGAAACACTGCTTTAGAGCAGGGGTACTCAACTCTTACCCTATGAGGTCCGGAGCCTGCTGGTTTTCTGTTCTAAATCGGTCCCTGATTAGAGGGGGAAATRAAAAAATGCAGTGGAACTGGCTTCGAGGTCCACAGTTGAGTTTAAGGGCTTTAGGGCAATAAGTGACACKTGCATGTAAATCTGTAATCATACCAGTTTACCTTGCAAACAAGTTACCTTGCAAACCTTTTACAGTTAATCAAGTTTAGTCCATTCTGTTACATCATAGACAAACCTTTTCCATTGCATTAAGGACGAAATTAGTCTTTGTTTGATCAATAACCTTTTTTATTTTCAGCATTGATTTAAAAAACAAAAAAGCAGTTAAAAAATAACTAATTCTGTACACTCAATGACTGCAGTTAGATTAGACATATTTCAATACTACCTAAAATCATTGAAAAGAAACAGAAACCAGAGGATTTTAAACAAAACAAAAAAAACACTGGGATGTAATGTAAAGCAGGTTTTGTGCATTTAATACCGTGCAAGTTCTAACTAGTCTATTGAAAGGCTTTTTATGTTTTAAAGCAAAGGTTAATGAAATAAAATAATACTTTAGGCAAAAGGCCAACAGAGGAGGGGAGAGGAGGTTAAATGACTGATTTATCAAGGTCTCTTATTGTCCACATTCACGTCGAACAAAAACATGAAACTCAAAGAAAGGTGGTCAGGATTGCAATTCAATATCTACAAAATCAGCATTTTAACAACCCAGCTATCTATGTACACTGTACAAAGATCTGAACACAAACTTACATCTTTTACAAAAAAATCTTGCCCGACTGGATCAGGTATATTATATTACAATACAACTCCAAGTCCAATACAACTCCAAGTCCAATACAACTCCAAGTCCAATACATCTCCAAGTCCAATACGACACTCATCTGTTTTGTTATCTGTCCTTCTGTCCTGGAGCGATAGAGATGTGTTTAGAATAAGCCATTGTTAGTGACTGTTGTTAATATTTTTTTTTTAAGTGGACAGAACCAAAATGGAACACAGCAACAGACAAGACCCATGATGCAACGGTGCCTGGCCGCTGTGACAGCCGTTGTGATGGGATGCTACATTATTACATTATTTTCCCAGAATGCATTTGCATTGTGCACGGACCCTACTCCTCATCCACCAGTCAATCTATTGSTGTTATGGCTTTGGGAAATACTGGAGTGACTCTATAAAACCTGCTCAGTGTAAAACAACATGGGACAGAAGGAGAACAAGGAAGGGAAAGAAAATACATTGGGTTGCATGCTCGGAAATGTAATAGCTCAAGAAAACCTATTTGAAAATTAGGGACATCAGTGAAAAGAAAATGACTATCATAAAAATTCCTCATTGCTTATTATGCTAATTTAACTGGGCCAGAATTACATATCATGATAATGTCCTTTGGAGGATTTCAATAAAATAGCACGTTTCATGTAATAACCATCAAAACCAAAAATCTAAAGATACTAGTGCAAAATAATAAAGATCATATAACATCATTAAAGCAAAATGACTGGGCAGAAAAGAAGAGCGGCAGGATATCAGTTTAACATGTGGTGGGACAGAAGSATGGCTAAACTCTCATGGCGTCACAGGAATGATTTCAGGGGTGGACGTTTGGACTAGGGGTAATAATAAACATATTTCACATCAATCCAAATGGCATTCTTAGAGTGGATAATCATACAAAAAATCTTCTTCCATTTCTATTTCACAAATTCTGTACAGGCTATGCATGAGCAGTGTGTGGATGTGTGTACCCCCCCCCAACCCCCCCCCCCCCCCACCGCCATCCTGTAAGGGAGAAGTCCTTTTTGGCCTCTGTGGTAGCAGTAGTTAGTGAGAGGTAGGACAGGGAGCTGTGTGCAGCTAAAAACAATCACATCTGCTTTGAGCAGAAAAAGAAGCAATATCACATACTGCTGTCAATTACAATATTGTCTTCTTTTCTTTTTACCAAACTTCTTCATATTTTCTTGATTCACAGCTCATCCATTTCTCTGCACTAGCTCACTCCATTTTCTGCCACTAGCTCATCCCTTTCTCTGCCACTAGTTCATGTTTTCTCTGCACTAGCCCATCCATATTTCTCTGCACACTAGCTCATCCATTTTCTCTGCACTAGTTCATCGTTTCTCTGCACTAGCTCATCCATTTCTCTGCACTAGCTTGGCCATTTTCTCTGCATTAGCTCATTCCATTTCTCTGCACTAGCTCATCCATTTTCTCTGCACTAGCTCAGCCATTTTCTCTGCACTAGCTCAGCCATTTTCTCTGCACTAGCTCATCCTTTTTCTCTGCACTAGCTCATCCATTTTCTCTGACTGCTCATTCATTTTCTCTGCACTAGCTCATCCATTTTCTCTGCACTAGCATTTCTCGGCCATTTTCTCTGCATAGCTCATCTTTTTCTTGCACTAGCTCATCCATTTTCTCTGCACTAGCTCATTCATTTCTCTGCACTAGCTCATCCATTTTCTCTTGCACAGCTCATCCATTTTCTCTGCACTAGCTCATTCATTTTCTCTGCACTAGCTCATCCATTTTCTCTGCCACTAGCTCGGCCTATTTCTTGCATAGCTCATCCTTTTTCTCTCCACTAGCTCATCCATTTCCTGCACTAGCTCATTCATTTTTCTCTGGCACTAGCTATTCATTTTCTCTGCACTACGTCAGCCATTTCTCTGCACAGCTCATCATTTCTCTGCACTAGCTCATCCATTTCTCTGCACTAGCTCATCCATTTTCTCTAACACTCATCATTCTCTGCACTAGCTCACTCCGATTTCTCTGCACTAGCTCATCCATTTCTCTGCACTACTCATCCATTTTCTCTGCACTAGCTCGACCCATTTTCTCTGCACTAGCTCATCCATTTTCTCTGCACTAGCTCATCCATTTTCTCTGCACTTGTCTCTTAAAAGTTTGTATTTTTTTTTAAAACTTAATCTTTCTTATTCACATTCTCACCCTGTTTTCCTACTTACTCAACATATCTGGTAGGCTTTCTGTTCCTCACTATGGAAGAGGATAACACCCATCTGATCTTGACACGGGCCACTGCTAGGGTAGTGGCTATGATGATAGCCAGCTGTAGGTACTAATGTGTCAAAACACATTGCTTTCCATTGCATGCGGCTTGGTATTAGCTTAAGGGTAGTGGCTAAAGGGTCATGAATAAGGGTAGTGGCTTGGAATGAAGAAAAGTGGTTTAAGGATAAAGCCTGCAATGGGTGAAGTGGTTTGAGGTTAGTGTTTGCAATGGCAGTGGTTGAAGGGTTAGGGTGGTACTGTTTTGATGATGTAGCCACTATCTAGCAGTGTGTCCATTAAACACCAATCATTCCCCTCTGAATGACTACCTCCATCTTTCATTACTCAGCCCAGAGGAACCTGCACAGCTCGACACAGCGTCCACTTCCTACTCCAGCAGTCTCTGTCGTGCACTCATGCCCACCCGTCCCCTTGCCACTCTCCTTGACCCCACAGTGGGGCCCAGTCAGACTTCAGACCTCAGTCTGTTGCTGCATCTCTACGGTGTGTGTCCCACCCCGGTGGAGCTCATCCATACTGTCAAAGTCACTACCGCCCGCCTCAGAGTCGTCAAAACCGCAGGGGGCCGACAAGTCCGAGGCCGATGATGCGTTCACTGACAACCTCCTATTCAGTGACACATTATCATCCATGTCCCCGCCTCCCGACATGATCGCCCCACCCACAAAAGTGCTGAACTCCTCCCCTCCCAGCCCGCCTTGCCCCGCCTCCCCCAGGGGCAGCTGGTGTGGGGGCAGGTATTGGCTGGGGTGGAAGTGTGGGCGGGGGGACCTGTGGCGTCCGGTGCTGCCACTAACACTCCCACTCAGGGTGCTCTCCTTGGAGGCGGGCTGGGTGGCGGGCATGGTGTCGTAGGGGTGCCCCTGGTACTCCTCCAGGGGAGTGGGGAGGGGAGGCGGGAGCTGGTCCTGGGTCAGAAACTCTTCCTCATGAGGAGGTGGGAAATCACTGTCGATGTCGTAGCCCCCGAGGTAGTAGTCTGAATCCAGTTCCCGGGCGCTGCCCCCCAGGTGAGAGCTGCCCCCCAGGCGAGAGCTGCCCCCCAGTCGGGAGGCTGAGGCAACCATGTCTCCGAGGCCGCTGGCCTCGTAACTGGGCACCTCCTCGATGTTGGGCAGACGTGAGTTGGGCATCCAGTCAGACGTGTCCCAGTGATATGCTGGAGGAGGGAGGGACAGAGTTAGATTACATTTAGTAGACACAATCTCTGCCAACATGCCCGATGGACAGTTACAATCTGCAGGTTCATCTGGCATGTTAGTGGACAACTACAGTCTGTCTGCAGAGGTCCATCGGGCATGTTAGTGGACAACTACAGTCTGTCTGCAGAGGTCCATAGGGCATGTTAGTGGACAACTACAGTCTGTCTGCAGAGGTCCATCGGGCATGTTTGTAGATAACAAAAACACAGTTAGACGTCAACCACAGCACGGGGAACATCCTGTACAGTGAACATGTTAGCTGTGTTTTGAAGGTTTCACAACATGCAGGAGGGAGGTCTGGGAACGTCAGGTCAGGGGTCACAGGTCAAAAGGTCACAGCATGTCAGGGTTCAGGAGGAGTCAGGGTGGCACTTCGGAACAGCCAAGCCATGGTGAGAGATCAGAGGCTACTGACCGATGGGATCATTCAACGTAAACAAACACATCACAGCTTGACATACTTCCAAATGTTAACCAGGGAATGTTTCACAAAGCATTAAACTGTAAAATTCAAAACAAAAACAAAGAACGGACAGACAGACAGACAGACAGACAGTACATACATCAAAGGAAATTACAAAACAAAAGTGAGAAGCACTAAAAAGTAAAAAACATATCTCAACAAAGCAACGTCAGCGAGGACAAACTCATTAAAAGCAGTAACAACAAAACAACACGCTCGGAGGTGGGATGCAAATGCAATGCAGTGGGAGGATCAAACATCACATGTCACAGGCAGCAGGCAAAAGCAAATGAAAGTGAAAATTGGCCAAACTGAGGAAGAACGGCCACAAGGCGCGTTGGAGAGTGAGTGGTTGTCATGGGAGATGAGCGAAGCCTCTCCACCCCGGCAACGTGCCAACTCCAAGGAAGTATCAGGACTGCTCAGTCAGCACAACAACACTGTGACTGGGGAAAACACATGCTGGGGTGTGTGTGTGTGTTGGCAGGGGGCTAGGAGTAACAAACCACACACACACAGTGAGCTGGAATAATATGTCAGTTTATTTATGTATGTGTAACTTAATGTATGTGTAATATGTCAGTTTAATTTGTGTATGTGTTTCATTGTCAGTGTAATTTTTGTATGTGAATATGTCCGTTTATTTATGTATGTCTAATATGTCAGTTTATTTATGTATGTGTATTTATGTATGTTGTAATATGTCAGTTTATTTATGTAGTTGTATATGTCAGTGTAATTTATGTATGTGTAATATGTCAGTTATTTTTTTGTTTTTTATGTTTTGTATATGTCAGTTTATTTATGTAATGTGTATTTATGTAGTGTAATATGTTCGTTTATTTATGTATGTGTAATATGTAGTTTATTTATGTATGTGTAATATGTCAGTTTTATTTATGTATGTTGTATTTATGTATGTGTATATGTTCGTTATTTATGTATGTGTAAATATGTCAGTTTATTTTATGTATGTGTATTTATGTATGTTATTGTCCAGTGTATTTATGTATGTGTAATATGTCAGTGTATTTATGTATGTGTAAAATGTCCGTTTATTTATGAATGTGTAATATGTAGGTGTGCACGTTCCTGACCTTATTTCTTTAGTTTGTCTTTGTTAGTATGGTCAGACGTGAGCTGGGTGGGCATTCTATGTTATGTGTTTCTATGTTTAGGTTCATTGTTATTAGCCTGATATGGTTCTCCAATCAGGGAGGTGTTTTACGTTTCCTCTGATTGAGAACCATATTAAGTAGGCTTGTACACCGTTTGTTTGTGGGTGATTGTCTTCCGTGTCAGTGTTGTTACCACACGGACTGTTTCGTTTGTTTAGTCTTGTACCTGTTCGTGCGTTCTTCGTTATATGTAGTTTCATGTTCAGGTCTGTCTACGTCGTTTTGTGTTTTGTATTTCTCAGTTGTTACGTTGTTCGTCTTGTTTAATAAATCAACATGCATTCATCACCCTGCATTTTGGTCCGATCCTTGCTCTCCTCAGACGGGAGGAGAAACCGTGACAGTAGGTGTATTTATGTATGTGTAAATGTCAGTTTATTTATGTATGTGTAATATGTCAGTGTATTTATGTATGTGTAAAATGCCGTGTATTTAATGTTGTGGTAATATGTCAGTTTTATTTATGTAC
>NW_019942638.1:441422-461829 GCF_002910315.2 Salvelinus sp. IW2-2015
TATTTATGTATGTGTAATATGTCAGTGTATTTATGTATGTGTAATATGTCAGTTTATTTATGTATGTGTAATATGTCAATGCACATGTTGTGAGTAACACTGATTCAGCCCTGACCTTTTTGCAGTGGTGTAAAGTACTTATTAAAAAAATACTTTAAAGTACTACTTAAGTCGTTTTTGGAGGGATTCTGTACTTTACTACTTATATTTTTTCACTACCTTTACTTCACTACTGTCACGCATGATCCCTCTCCGRCCTCTAGGTCACCAGGCTGCTCGTTATGGCGCATACCTGTCACCATCGTTACGCGCACCTGCGCATCATCAGACTCACCTAGACTCCATCACTTCCCYGATTACCTTCCCTATATATGTCACTCCCTTTGGTTCCATCCCCGTTATTGTTTCTGTGTCATGTCTGTGCGTTGTTCGTGTTTGTTATTTTGTATTATGTTGTGTTTATTTATTAAAACACTCACTCCCTGAACTTGAAACCTGACTCTCAGCGCACATCGTTACAACTACTTTCCTAAAGAAAATAATGTACTTTTTACTTTTTAATTCATACATTTTCCCTTTCCCTGGTCCAATTCACACACTTATTAAGAGAACATCCCTGGTGATTTCTATTGCCTCTGATCCGACGGACTCACTAAACACAAATGCTTTGTTTGTAAATGATGTCTGCGTGTTGTAGTGTGCCCCTGGCTATCTTATTATTWTTTTTTTAAAGAACATTGCGCCGTCAGGTTTGCTTAATATAAGCAATTTTAAATGATTTATACTTTTACTTTTGATACTTAAGTATATTTTTTGCAATTACATTTACTTTTGATACTTAAGTATATATAAAACCAAATACTTTAAAACTTTTAATCAAGTAGTATTTTACTGGGTGACCTTTACTTTTACTTGAGTGATTTTCTATTAAGGTATCTTTACTTTTACCCAAGTATGACAATTGGGTACTTTTTACACCACTGCCTTTTTGTCCAGACCCCCCCCCTCCCATGAACCCCGTGCATGTTGTGTGTGGTGTGTGTGTGTGTGTGTGTGTGTTGAGGCTTAACTTCAACATATGGGTTACCAGTAACTAGGTCATTTTGATGGTGTTACTGAAATGTATCAAAACGTCCATACAGTATGGGTGTCTGTATTGACGTTTCTTACCATATACAATGTACATCATGCCTGAAGTACATGATATTTCAACCACAGCCGTCTGTCATGCCTATTGTCACTGAGAGCAGTGGAGCTAATTGGCATAGCTCATAAGAGAGGGCAGGTAGAGCAGGGAGAAGTAAAGAAGAGCGTCAAGACAGGATAGAGAGACGAAGGGATGATGAGACATCCGGTTACCTATCGTTTCAAATATCCGCGTCAGTGTCGACTGATTCATGACCAGTCGACAGCTATTGACTATCCCACGATCGCCTAGTAAGCCTCAGCCCGCTTCCGTGGACAGCAGTTCCGGTCGTCGCTTCATGGCCATCCCGCCATCACCCCCCTGATCAGCTCGGGGATAGCAACCTCCACCGTAAGGTCACACAACAAATGCAAACTTGCTAGTCTCACGCCATGCCCGCTGTCAGATCATTACCAGTCATGACACGTCACTATGGAGGCTTGTTGAAGAGAATCAGAGGGAGGAGACACGGTTTAGACACAGGAAGTTGACAACAGGCTGCCAGGAAGCAGAGCTACTATTGGCTGAAGATGGGATCAACACTAGGACGTGTAGCATGGAGGTGTCTGATCAAAAGCTTCATATGGAACCAGCTTAGAAGACCTACCCCTTAGAAAATGTTTTGCTATCTAGTACCTAAAATAGTTTTTGGCTGACCCCATAGGAGAACCATTTAGAAGAACCCTTTTTGGTTCTAGGTAGAAAGAACCCTTCGGTTTCATGTAGAACCCTCTGTGTAAAGGGTTCTACCTGGAACCAAAAGGGTTCTTTCTACCTGGAACCAAAAGTGTTATCCTATGGGGACAGCCAAATACCCTTTTTGGAACCTTTTTTCTAAGAGTGTAAGGGGGACAACACAGAATCCATGTGCATTTGCTCATCCAAGTATTGGAGAGTATCCCCAGTACACACACACACACACACACACACACACACACACACACACACACCACACACACACACCACACACACACACACACACACACACACACACACCAACACACACACACACACACACACACACACACACACACACACACACACACACACACCAACCCAATTTACATAGTATACATGAGGGAGGGCTGTGCTCAGAGAGACGAGAGTAGACTGTTAAATTATGTTCTGACATTCAATGAAAACAGATAAATAGAAAAAACAACCAACATGGATAATGGAATGAACATATAAAATGACATCACATCCACTGGACGCGTCAGCCGAACTGATTCAGATTGTTCTGTTGCCTGATTGGCTAATATCAGAGACAGATATTAGATGGAAATGTGGATCACTTCGACAGTGAAGCGGTCCATAATTATGAATGAATGAGCATCAATGTTGATATGTCAACATTGCATTTCAGCTATGTAGTCTAGTACATAGTAGCAACACACTATGATTATGTAGATTCACATGTGGATGTCAGTGATTTTTGCAGAATGACCTGTGGTGATCCATGTTGATCAAGAACAACCCTTTATAGGCTAACTCTCTAAGTAAAAATAACTACTACTACATTTTTCCCAATACCAAAACGCCACAAAAACAAAGCACAAGTTCCATCAACAATAACAAAAACAACACAGCACAATATAACACAACACATAAACAACCACCTAAAACCTGAACTGGCTTCTGCCAACAATTGGAACTTGCAATATCAAGACTACAAACCATGGAAAGACATGGAAAGAATGTGCTAGAATGACAAGTTAACAAACACAACAGAGCTGTGTGGATGGAAGCACAGTATTATTCCTCTTATGTCAGATGTCTGTGTCTGTGCCACTGTCACACTGTCACTTCTAAATGAAAACAACAATCTGACAGGTATGGAAATCAACTAACCACACTGTCACACTGTCACTTCTAAATTGAAAAACAACAAATCTGACAGTATGAAATCAACTAACACACTGTCACACTGTCACTTCTAAATGAAAACAACAATCTGACAGGTATGGAAATCAACTAACACACTGTCACACTGTCACTTCTAAATGAAAACACAAATCTGACGTATGGAAATCAAACTAACCACACTGTCACTTCTAAATGAAAACAACAATCTGACAGGTATGGAAATCAACTAACACACTGTCACATTCACTTCTAAATGAAAACAAAACATCTGACAGGTATGGGAAATCAACTAACACACTGTCACTTCTAAATGAAAACAACAATCTGACAGGTATGGAAATCAACTAACACACTGTCACACCCAAATGAAAACAACAATCTGACAGGTATGGAAATAAAACTATTCACGGGATTAAAAAAACTGGATTAAAAAATGAGAAAAAACATGAACAGATTATATGAAACACATAAATCAAACAATACCATTGAGGACAAATAAACTAACACACTGGATATCAAATTGTTTTCCTGAAACACTTTTATAACGCAGCAGGAGTAAATGCATCTGTTGGAGAGAGGGTGTTAGGAAACAACAAACACTCTATAAATTACGGGGTTCCCATAGTTTTTTGTTAATCACAACATCTCTCTTTTAATGACCTAACATTACACGCCCCCGACTCCTCCCCTAGTCTCCTATCTCTTAGGTGTTAGCAGATCTAAATGAACTGTTATTGACGCAATATGGCGATGGCGCGACCTCATCCAATGTGCTTTAGGGAGCTTCAGCCATATTGCTTTTAAATACAGTATCTGGTACTTCTGAATCTGCAAACACCTAGGGGTAATGATAGGGGGTTAGGGGAAGACAAGAAAGACTAAGTTAAGTGTTGCTATCGSACCGGATGGCAGACTAGCTCACTGTCGCTATGGGTGTGGTCAGAAAGAGGCACGAGAAAGGAGGGGCATGGCTTACCGTTGTCGTCGCAGGAGTCGGAGTGGAAGGAGCTCAGTGATTGGACCTCAGAGTTGCTGCCCTTGTTGCTCCCTGAGAAACAGGTCATCTCTTCGCCCATATCTACCATTTTACCTGCAGGGAGAGGTCAGAGGTTAAAGGTCAGGGCGTCTGAGGGCGGTGGGAGCAGGCCAGGGAGAGTTGGCCCTCAGCGTGGTTAGTCACTGAAGAACAGGCTCGTTAGTACCAGGGCTGTCTTTGTTGTGGCACAAATCACACACACACACTTTGGCTCCGTCGACAACAATGCTGGCATCGAGAGCTAGATGTACCCCGCACACACACAGACACAGACACACACACACACAGACACACACACACACACACACACACACATACACACACACACTTTTGATTTGGGAATCAAAGCCAGCTCATAATTAGGATGGTCTTGATAAACTGAACGTGATGATCTCTGAGTGTAGTTCTGTGTAATATGAATATGAATGAATATGGTAATAGAACAACAATGCACTACCCCTCAAGGGTTCTTGGAAAAGAGAATCACTTGGAGGGATACTCAATCACACAAACGGACATTTGAATATACAGTATGCATGAATACACACACACAAGACACCACAAACACGTATGAACAAAGACTGTACCACACACAAACAGGTTCAAACACATCACACTAATACATAACTATGTCCCCCCACCCACACACACTGACCCTCGTCGCTGTCCCAGGGGCTCTTGTGGATGGAGTCACAGTCAGAACGACAGGGCGAGACAGGTGGCAGGTTGGGCGCAACGCTACACACCACCACCCCCCTCCGCACTGTGCCTCCCAGAATCCTGGGTGACTCTGGGTGGAAGGTGCTCATCTCAGTGTGTTCCACGCCTCTCCCATCCGCCATCTTCTCCAGCGTGGACCGCGGATCACCTTGGAAACAGGGTGTGTATGCCATGGGCCTCACAGGCACCTGGGGCGGGCCGAGCATCCCASCTCCGCCACCTATCACCGTGGCGCACAGCCCCGCTTCGGCGTACAGGTTCAAGGGGTCTCCCGGCGTGCAGCGCAGGGTCTTGAACTGAACCCCGTTGGCCTTGTTTAAGAGAGCTGCTGTTGCTGGATCTTGGACCAGCGTCAAGTTGTTACGGGAGTAGTTCTTCTGGAACACCTGGAGACAAAATATATTTTAGCTATTTCTTGTAAAACAATATATAGGATTAAAGATGTAGGATCTTAATTTGAGCCAGTTTCTGAGGCAGGAAAATAATCCTGCAACAACAGGAAATATGAATTAATGGACATTTTTGTAGGGGTTGAAACATTTTTCATTCGGGAAAATCAAGTCTGACATTTCTTTGGAAATTAGAAACTTCAGAAGCCTTTTCAAACCTTAAATACAATACAAGCTTTAAATGTACTACATCGCAGGACAGTGTGATCAACTTAAGATCCTACATCTGTAAAACCGACGAAGGCTGAATTATTTGATACAACTTACACATTTCATCGTAAAAATAAAAACACACAATAATAATTAAACAACACAATACAAATACCTTCTTACGGAAGGCGATGAAGAGGATGATGAGGGTGACGATGACGAAGAGGACAACAGCAATGCCGATCAGTTCTTCTTTCCCCACCATGGCGTGTCCAGCCTGCATGTCTGGTACCACCACGGGCCGCAGGCCACAGAGCTGGCCCACGAAGCCCGCCGTGCAGTTGCAGTAGAACGAGCCGTGCGTGTTGACACACACACCGCCGTTCTCACATTCTGCTTCGCCGCCCGTGGCTCCGCCCCGCTCACACTCGTTTACGTCTTCCTCGCACCTGGAGAGGGTGAATGGAGGAAGGAAGGGAGAGAAGGAAGAAGAGAGAGGGATGAGGGGAGAACTTTGCTTGGTAATTAGTTTGGATAGTCTATACACTCCAAAAACTTGAGGAAGGTATCAATATATCTAAACCTCTGTCACTTCAGTTGGCACTTAAAACAAATTGTCACAGATAGTTTGTGGGACATTTAATAATTGCCTGACTAAAACTGATTAAGACTCTCCTTTCATTTGGAGGTGGGAGGAGAGACATGTAGAGAGGGTGATAGAGGACAGCTCAGGGACTCCTAGGGTGTTTCTCAAAATGCATACTACCGTGCTCCGAGCATGCAAATTGGAGCACAGGAGGGTCGGAGTATGAGTCCAAATCAAAGTATGCGAAAGGGAGCATGGAGGGCACTTCTTGAATGCATACTCCGTTTGTATATATTTTAAGCTTTAACGGAAAGTATGAAAAGAAATATGACGCAACCACGTAAAAAATTAAGCATTGGCTGAAGCGAGAGAAAATACACTCTGACTTAGGAATGAAATGTTGCCTATTCACATCTCATATGTTGCCTGACTACACTATTTTTATCTTGATAAGTTAATAAATACAGCCTGTGTTAATTTTTGCATGTTTACCTGCCTACATGTTTACCTGCCTATATAGCAAGCCCATAATAAGTAAACAGGGCTAACTGACTAGCTACTAGTACTGTTAGCTAGCCAGATAGCCACAAAGAATTGTTAGCTAGCTACACACGAAGAATGGACAGCTATCTTGCATAAAAATCGTTTTAGGTAATTTTAGCTTTTTTAACTAGCTTGCTAGCTAGATTATTACGATTTGCACATCTAGCTGATAATTATGAAGTAAAACATTTGCTTTGTGTATATCTTGTTTYGTCTATTGTTGCCGTCATTGTCTTGGCTGGAAGAAGGTTCAGTGAAAGGGAGATACAGCGTGAGGTAATACAATAGGGGGAGATGCAGAGTGAGGTAATACAGCAGGGGGAGATGCAGCGTGAGGTAATACAGTAGGGGGAGATGCAGCGTGAGGTAATACAGTAGGGGGAGATGCAGCATTGAGGTAATACCAGTAGGGGGAGATGCAGGCATGAAGGTAATACAGCTGGGGAGATGCAGCGCATGAGGTAATACAGTAGGGAGATGCAGCGTGAGGTAATACAGCAGGGGAGATGCAGCGTGAGGTAATACAGTAGGGGAGATGCAGCGTGAGGTAATACAGTAGGGGAGATGCAGAGTGAGGTAATTACAGTAGGGGAGAGTGCAGCGTGAGGATAATCTACAGTAGGGGAGATGCAGCGTGAAGGTAAAATACAGAGGGGGAGATGCTGCGTGAGGAATACATGTAGGGGAGATGCAGCTGAGGTGATACAGTAGGGGAGATGCAGCATGAGGTAATACAGTAGGGGGATGCAGCGTGAGGTAATACAGGTAGGGAGATGCAGCGTGAGGATCGGATAATACATAGGGAGATGCAGAGATTGAGGCGGAATACAGTAGAGGATGAACATGAGGTAATCAGTAGGGGGAGATGAGAGTGAGAATACAGTAGGGAGATAGGCAGCAGTGAAGGTTAATACTATGGGGAGATGCGCGTGAGTAATTCAGTAGGGGAGATGCAGAATGAGGTAATACAGTAGGGGGAAGGTGCAGTGTGATCCAGGTAATACAGTAGGGGGAGAATGCCAGCGTGAGTATAATATCTAGTCAAATAGGGTGCAGATTGCAGAGTGAGTAATACAGTAGGGTGAGATCTAGCGATGGAAGTGGTAATTAACGACGTTAGGGAGATGACAGTAAAACTGTGATTTCCAAGTAACCAACTATAGGTGAGCCATTTTCACCTGACAGCGTGAGGAGTAAATGTACAGTACGGTGAGATTTGCCAGCTGCCTGTTTTAAGGAAGATAAATAACAGCTAGAGGTCGGAGAGCAGTTATGAACTTTGTTTAACTTCACTTAGCTACGTGGGAGATAAAGCAGTAGTGATTTGTTTAATTACTTTAGTGATGGGAGATCAGACGTGAGATTTTATACAGGTAGTGGAGATGCAGCATGAGTTAATACAGTAGGAGATGCAGCATTGAAGGTAAGTTACAGTAGGGTGTAGATTGCGCAGCATGATGGGCCGGAGAATATACGAGAGGGAGATGCTGCACGATGAGGAGTAAATACAGATAGAGGGACGCATTGCCAGCGTGCAAGGTAAAAGAACTCCATAGGTTAGAGATGCAATGCTATGAAGGGGGTAAACTTACCGCCAGTTAGGGAGAGTAGCAGCGGAAAGATATCAGTAGCCAGGAGAAATGACCGCGTGACGGTAAAATCACAGCAATAGGAGCGAGCAGGCAGACGTGAAGAATACCAGTAGAGGAGATGCGACATGACGAGTAATACAATCGGAGCTGCACGAGCATGAGGTACTACAGGTAGTGGGGATGGCAGCGGCTGATGGATTATATGATCGAACATAGGGGGAGAGCCAGCGTCGAGATTGAATAGCAGGTCAGGCGAGAGATCTGCAGCGTGAAGGTATGCAGATAGAGGGGATGGCGAGCTGAGATTCTCAAATGAAAATGGCTTTCATAATGTCATCCACACTTTCGTCCTCACAGGATTGTACTCAAGAGAACGCGGTCAGAGAATGCACACGGAGCATGAGGGTGTGGAGGACGGTACTATGCATATTGAAAAACAACACTAGTCTCATATGTTCACAATCAAATAACGAACACGCTGAAGTTGACTTTCCTGATCTTTCTCATCTGAAATTAAAATGGCTTTGATGATGGAACAAGCTGCTGGCGTGTGTGTGTGTGCGTGTGTGTGTGTGTTTCAGCAAGTAATAAAAGCGCATAAGTGCATTAATTAGTGAGCTTGTGACTGTAGCTCATCCTCATTAAGACTGCCTGTAGCCTTGATTTCTGAGGCATTAGATATTCTAATGTAACACAGTGGAACACCCCTAAACCCCTGGAGACAAGGAGACAAGCAGAATGAAATGTCATATTTTTTTATCTTTCAACTCTTTGAGTGAATCTTACAGGCTGCAGGCAGCTTGGGGGCAATGCCTCTCCCGAGTGGCACAGCGGTCTAAGGCACTGCATCTCAGTGCTAGAGGTGTCACTACAGACCCTGGTTCGATTCCAGGCTGTATCACAACCAACTGTGATTGGGAGTCAAATAGGGCGGTGCACAATTGGCCCAGCATCGTCCGGGTTAGGGTTTGGCCGGGGTAAGCCGTCATTGTAAATAAGAATTTGTTCTTAACTGACATGCCTATAAAGGATAAATAAAAAATATAAATTATACTCATCTGCCTATCACTGTAGAGAAGGGCTGGTGTATACTGCCACCCAGTGGTAATGATGAGGCATTGCATTTACAGTGATGTTATTTATGACATACATTATATTATTTCCACTACTTAGCCAGTAGGAAGCTGAACTGGTTAAAACAAACAGCTAATTTAAAAGGTGGGTGTTTATGTGTCTCTCTGTGTGTGATAAATGGGTGTTATATTCTGTGTGTCTGAGACAGTCAACTCCATGGGTGTATGTTCAGGACAGGAGTGTGTTGGCGTGTACACTGTATGTTTACAGTGTGATCATTAGTGTGATAGTAACTCACGTGATGCCCTTGAAACCTCTCCTGCAGCTGCAGAGGAAAGCGTTGCCGATGGCTTTGCACACACCGCTGTTGTGGCAGGGGTTGGGAACGCACGCCGTGATCTCAGTTTCACAGCGCCCCCCAGTGTACTGGGGACCGCAACTACAGGAAAAACCTGACAGAGAGAAGAGGGGGAGAGAGAGGGAGAGAAAAGAGATGGAGAGAAAAAAGTACATTTACATTTGAGTCATTCAGCAGACACTCTTATCCAGAGAGACATTCAGTTAGTACAGTCATCTTATGATAGCTAGGTGAGACAACCATATCACAGTCATAGCAAGTACATTTTTCCACAATAAAGAAGATATCAGCAGAGTCAGAGCTAGTAAGGGGATCAAGTGTGTGTTAAATTAAGTATTCTGCATACAGGTGTAGTGCTACAATTGAACAAAGCATTCAGACATACACGCAGATCAGAAACACACAACATGATTCTCCATCACACACACATACTCCATCACACACACACTCTACCATACACACACACCACCACACCACAGACAACACACACACCACACACACACACAACACACACACACACACACACAACACACACACACACATCACACACACACACACACACACACACACACACATCATACTCCATCACACTCATACTCCATCACACTCATACTCATCACACACAAACCCACACACACAAACCCATCACACACACACTCACGCATCCACTCACGCTGCATCAACACATAGGATGTGTTAGTGCGTGGAGACTAGTGTGTGCATTGTTTGAGCTTTTGGCGGTGCTGCAGGGATAGTTGGCCTCGGGTTGACGAGAGCTTGCCAGCCTAAACACACAAACACACACACTCTGGGAAATCACACGGGTACACATACACACCTCTGGGAAATACACGGGTACACAAACACACAACTCTGGGAAATCACACACACACTACACACCACGCACACCACACACACACACCAACACCACACACACACACACACACACCACACACACACACACACACACACACACACGCAACTGGGAAATCAACAGACACACACATTCGAGAAAACGCACACACACACACAGCGGGATACCGGAATACATACACACACACATACACCGATAACCTTTACAAAGAGGTCGGGCATGCCAAAAACTGATCACAAAAATTACAACAAAAATCCTCATTAACTGAACCTTATTAAAGCCAGAACAAACATGAAGTCCCAGAATGCCGTGCTCTTTTCAGAGCGCTCCGCCTCTCGTTGTGAATGAGAAATGCGAGCGGGGAGACCGGGAGAGATCAACCCACGGGAGCGTTAAGTCACTCTCTCTGTGTTGAGACTTGGCCACGATGTGTTAAGTCAGCACGTTAAGTCAAGGGGTCACCCTGCTGAGTCCAGGCTGGGAATTTCGATAGAGATGACATTTAACCAGGCTTCCCTATTGACTGCAGTAAAATGCCAAAGGATGAAAAAAAACAGATGTGTCTTGAGCCCTCACTGTAGTTAGATTTTAAAAGGATACGATTCGTTCATGTAGGCCTTTTGACTTCAGACAAAAAGAGGAGAGATATGAACAGACAGAGAAACTAGGAGCAGCTCAAGAGATATGACAACACAAAGAGAGGAAGATAAGGAGAGAGAGAAGGCGATCACGATCAGGCAGACAAAAAGGAGTAGACAGAAACGGGCAGACAGATACAGGCAGATAAAAAGGGAGATGAAGGAGTATAGAAGTGTCACGACTTCCACCGAAGGTGGCTCCTCTCCCTGTTCGGGCGACGCTCTTGGGTTTGTGCGGGATTGTTCGTGTAGCTGTCATTTTGTTTGGGTTGCGTATTGGTTTGTTCTGTTGAACAGGTGTTTTTTCGGGACTACGTTCCTGTTGTTTTGTGGCTACTGTTGTGGTCCTGTTCCTGTTCTTTGGACTTGTAAATAAAACGCCCTTTCTTGCAATTCACTCTCTCCTGCGCCTGACTCCACACCCACCTCTCCTAGGGAGAAACTGACAGAATCCCGCACCAAAAATCATGGAGTCAGCAGGAGCGGACGCGCCTTCCCCATCCATGGAGGAACGCGTCCTCCAGCATACATCCGTGCTACACCGTCTGGGGACGGCCATGGATCAAGTGTTGGCGAGAATGGAGAGATGGGAGAGGAGCGGCCTCCCTACCTTGTCTTTAGCCACTCTCCAGCCTGCACCACCACCTTCTCCGGCAGCGTCCGGCCCCAGYGGGATTCGGCTCGCACTCCCGAGGGAGTACGATGGGATGGCTGCCGGGTGCAAGGGGTTCCTGCTCCAGCTGAAGCTTTACCTGGCGACTGTTCACCCGACTCCCTCGGGGGAGGAGAGTGTCAACGTCCTCATCTCCTGCCTTTCGGGCAAAGCCCTGGAGTGGGCCAACGCGGTCTGGGAGGGTCCAGATTCGGCGAGGGACCCTTACCCAGAGTTCACCCGCCGCTTCCGGGCTGTGTTCGATCACCCACCGGAGGGCAGAGCGGCGGGTGAACTGCTATTTTATCTGAGGACATGGTTACGCAGGGGGATCATGAGGAGCGGATTAGTCTCTTCCTCATTGATTCTCCTGCGTTTCCAGTGGTGCTGGGGATTCCCTGGTTGGCTTATCACAATCCCCAAATTTCGTGGAAACAGGGGGCTCTTAAGGGGTGGTCAGAGTGCTCAGGTAGGTGTGTGGGAGTTTCCATCGGTGCTACGACAGTGGAGAGTCCGGACCAAGTCTCCACCGTGCGCATTCCCCCCGAATATGCCGATTTGGCTATCGCTTTCTGTAAAAAGAGGGCGACCCAATTACCACCTCATCGACGAAGGGATTGTGCGATAAACCTCCAGGTGAACGCCGCACTTCCCAGGAGTCACGTGAATCCCCTGTCGCAGGAGGAGACAGTGGCTATGGAGACATATGTCACCCGCCTCCTCGAATTTCTTTTTTGTGAAGAAGAAGGAGGGRGGTCTGCGTCCGTGCATTGACTATAGAGGTCTAAATTCCATCACAGTGGGGTTCAGTTACCCGCTACCTCTCATCGCCACGGCGGTGGAGTCATTTCACGGAGCACGCTTCTTCACAAAACTGGATCTCAGGAGCGCGTATAACTTGGTGCGAATCCGGGAGGGAGATGAGTGGAAGAACGCGTTTAGTACCACATCTGGCCATTATGAGTACATGCCGTATGGGTTGAAAAATGCTCCAGCCGTTTTCCAATCCTTTGTAGACGAGATTCCCAGGGACTTGCACGGACCGGGTGTGGTGGTTTACATCGATGACATTCTGATCTATTCCGCCACATGCGCTGCGCATGCGTCTCTGGTGCGCAGGGTACTTGGGCGACTGTTGGAGCATGACCTGTACGTCAAGGCCGAGAAATGTGTGTTCTCCAAGCAAGCCGTCTCTTTCCTGGGGTATCACATTTTCACATCTGGGGTGATGATGGAGTGTGACCGCATTGCGGCCGTGCGTAATTGGCCGACTCCGACCACGGTAAAGGAGGTGCAGCGGTTTTTAGGGTTTGCCAATTACTACCGGAGGTTTATCCGGGGTTTTGGGCAGGTGGCTGCTCCCATTACCTCACTGCTGAAGGGGGGTGCGGTGCGTTTGCGGTGGTCGGCGGAGGCGGACAGGGCTTTTGGTCGTCTGAAGGCGTTGTTTACCGATGCTCCCGTATTGGCGGATCCATACCCCTCTTTGGCATTCATAGTGGAGGTGGACGCGTCCGAGGCTGGTGTTGGAGCCGTGCTATCACAGCGCTCGGGCACGCCCCTGAAGCTTCGCCCCTGCGCTTTCTTTTCGAGGAAACTATGATGTGGGGGACCGGGAGTTGCTGGCTGTGGTAAAAGCTCTGAAGGTGTGGAGACATTGGCTTGAGGGGGCGCAACACTCTTTTCTCATCTGGACTGACCACCGTAATCTGGAGGACATCCGGGCGGCGAGGAGACTGAATCCTCGTCAGGCAAGGTGGGCGATGTTTTTCACCAGATTTCGTTTCACCATCTCTTATAGACCAGGTTCCCATAACGCTAAGGCCGACGCACTGTCCCGTCTCTACGATACCGAGGAGCGGTCCATCGATCCCACCCCCATACTTCCGGCCTCTTTTCTGGTGGCACCGGTGGTATGGGAGGTGGACGCGAACATCGAGCGGGCATCACGGTTAGAACCCACGGCACCACAGTGTCCAGCTGGTCGGAGGTACGTCCCACTTGGTGTTCGCGATAGATTGAT
This sequence comes from Salvelinus sp. IW2-2015, assembly GCF_002910315.2. Classification (NCBI taxonomy): domain Eukaryota; kingdom Metazoa; phylum Chordata; class Actinopteri; order Salmoniformes; family Salmonidae; genus Salvelinus; species Salvelinus sp. IW2-2015. Next base: position 455,170 of record NW_019942638.1, read on the forward strand.
CAGGTGGGCCCACACGCTACCCTCCTCTGGTCATCCGGGGATCGATAGGACGGTGCAGGGTCTTAGGGGGAAGTACTGGTGGCCCACCTTGACCAAGGACGTGAGGGTTTACGTTTTCTCCTGTTCGGTGTGCGCCCAGTGTAAGGCCCCTAGACACCTGCCTAGAGGGAAGTTACAGCCCCTCCCTGTTCCACAGCGGCCGTGGTCACACCTGTCGGTGGACTTCCTCACCGATCTTCCTCCGTCACAGGGGAACACCACGATCCTGGTCGTTGTGGATCGGTTTTCTAAGTCCTGCCGTCTCCTCCCTTTGCCCGGTCTCCCTACGCCCCTACAGACTGCGGAGGCCCTGTTTACACACGTCTTCCGGCACTACGAGGTGCCTGAGGACATAGTCTCTGATCGGGGTCCCCAGTTCACGTCCAGGGTCTGGAGAGCRTTCATGGAACATCTGGGGGTCTCGGTCAGCCTCACCTCGGATTTTCACCCCGAGAGTAATGGGTAGGTGGAGAGAGTCAACCAGGATGTGGGCAGGTTTCTGCGGTCGTATTGCCAGGACCGGCCAGGAGAGTGGGCRAGGTTCGTCCCATGGGCCGAGATGGCTCAAAATTCACTCCGCCACTCGTCCACGGACCTGTCGCCGTTTCAGTGCGTGTTGGGCTATCAGCCGGTCCTGGTACCGTGGCATCAGAGCCAGACCGAGGCTCCTGCGGTGGAGTAATGGGTGCAGCGCTCAAAAGACACCTTGAGAGCTGTCCAGGAATCCCTGAAACGGGCCGGTGGGAGGCAGAAGGAGAGCGCTGACCGCGACCGCAAAGAGGCCCCTGTGTTCGCACCGGGGGACCGGGTCTGGCTCTCGACCCGAAACCTGCCCCTCCGCCTGCCCTGCCGGAAGCTGGGCCCGCGGTTTGTGGGGCCATTTAAAGTCCTGAGGAGAATAAACGAGGTGTGTTATAGGTTACAGCTCCCCCTTACTATCGTATTAACCCCTCATTTCATGTGTCTCTCCTCAGGCCGGTGGTAGCTGGTCCACTGCAGGACGTTGAGGTGCGGGAGGTCCCTCCGCCCCCTCTGGACATCGAGGGGGGCCCGGCGTACACTCTACGTTCCATCCTGGACTCTAGGCGTCGGGTGAGGGGCCTGCAGTACCTCGTGGATTGGGAGGGGTACGGTCCGGAGGAGAGGTGCTGGGTGCCGGTGGGGGACATCTTGGACCCATCTCTGCTGGGTGAGTTCCACCGCCTCCATCCAGATCGCCCTGCGCATAGCCCTCCGGGTCGTCCTCGAGGCCGGCGTCGGCGCCCTGCGGGAGCCGCGCGTCATGGGAGGGTACTGTCACGACTTCCACCGAAGGTGGTTCCTCTCCCTGTTCGGGCGGCGCTCGGCAGTTGTCGTCGCCGGTCTACTAGCTGCCACCGATCCCTTTTCTTTTTCGTTTGGTTTTGTCTGTCTTGTTGTGCACCTGTGTATAGTTTAGGTTATTAGTGGGGTATTTAGTCTCGCCCTACCCACTTGGGTTTGTGCGGGATTGTTCGTGTAGCTGTCATTTTGTTTGGGTTGCGTTTTGGTTTGTTCTGTTGAACAGGTGTTTTTTTCGGGACTACGTTCCTGTTGTTTTGTGGCTACTGTTATGGTCCTGTTCCTGTTCTTTGGACTTCTAAATAAAACGCCCTTTCTTGCAATTCACTCTCTCCTGCGCCTGACTCCACACTCACCTCTCCTAGGGAGAAACTGACAAGAAGGCTATTTCACAATCACACCTTTGGGAAAAACAGTGGGTCAAGGACAGTTTAATTAGGAGTTAATTATGGATTAATAATAGAATAACGTTGAGGGGAGATCCAGATTTCTGGAGCGGTTATAGTCTGCCGGCTGGCTCAGGGGCACAGGCTGGCACAGATCACCATCCATCACCCTGGTGCTAAACGCTAATCAATYAAACAATCAATCAGGAAATCTTCCTATCAGTATGTGTATTATGGACACTAAAGGTCACCAATAATCTCTGTCCTCGAGAGCTACAGAGTGGTGCAGGCTTTTGTTCCAACCCAGGCTGTTTGTTTCACACGTGCACCAGAGGAGGCTGGTGTGATGACCAATAGGAGGACGGGTTTATTTTAATGGCTGGATTGGAATAAATGGAACAGTATCAAACACAACAAACATATGGAAACCATGTTTGACTCTGTTCCATTTATTCAATTTCAGCCATTACAATGTCCCGACCACATCCATGTCCATCTTGCAGTTCACCAGACTCACCACCGGAGGGCAGGCTGTTGCAGGTAGCGCCGTGGAGGCAGGGCTGTTTCAGGCAGGCATCGGGGTAGAGAACACAGCCCAGCTTCAGCTCTGTCAGGCCCACCACCTCAGCATAGCGACTCCTCTTGTTCTGCAGGGGCAGCTCGTTGTTGTTGAGCATCACTGAGTCCAGGCAGCCCTGGAAACCATCCGTCACCCGAGGACCCTTCTTGTCTGTCAGGCTGCGAGAGTTAGGAGGCTGGACCTGGGGGGAGAGGAGAGACATGAGTGACACATCGGATTTATGTATACAAACAAACAATCAAATATTGTACTGTATATGAATAGGTATAGCACACAAAACTATAATATCAAACCAGAATACCTAGCTTCTTCATGTTGTTTTCTGAGTATGGAGCAAGCAATGTTCAGACAACAACATAATATAACAACATAATGTATATATCAACGATGTCGCTCTCGCTGCGGGTGATTCCCTGATCCACGTCCATGCAGACGACACCATTCTGTATACATCTGGCCCTTCTTTGGCACTGTGTTAACTAACCTCCAAACGAGCTTCAATGCCATACAACACTCCTTCCGTGGCCTCCAACTGCTCTTAAGCGCTAGTAAAACCAAATGCATGCTTTTCAACCAGTCGCTGCCCGCACCCGCCCTGTCACGCCCTCATCATAGAGAGCCTTTTTATTCTCTATGTTGGTTAGGTCGCGGTGTGACTAGGGTGGGTAATCTGGGTTGTTTTTTTCTATGTTGGCTTGGTATGGTTCCCAATCAGAGGCAGCTGTTTATCGTTGTATCTGATTGGGGATCATATTTAGGCAGCCTTTTCCCCACTGTGTTTTGTGGGATCTTGTTTATGTGTAGTTGTCTGTGAACACTCCATAGCTTCACATGTCGTTTGCTCTTTGTTTTTTTTTGTGCGTTTCACTTCAATAAATATGTGGAATCCAGATCACGCTGCGCTTTGGTCCGAGTATGCTTCCATCGACGATCGTGACACGCCCGCCCGACTAGCATCACTACTCTGGACGGTTCTGACCTAGAATACGTGGACAACTACAAATACCTAGGTGTCTGGCTAGACTGTAAACTCTCCTTCCAGACTCATATCAAACATTTCTAATCCAAAATCAAATCTAGAATCGGCTTTCTATTTCGCAACAAAGCCTCCTTCACTCACGCCGCCAAACTTACCCTCGTAAAACTGACTATCCTACCGATCCTCGACTTTGGCGATGTCATCTACAAAATAGCTTCCAATACTCTACTCAGCAAACTGGATGCAGTCTATCACAGTGCCATCCGTTTTGTTACCAAAGCCCCTTATACCACCCACCACTGTGACCTGTATGCTCTAGTCGGCTGGCCCTCACTACATAATTGTCGCCAGACCCACTGGCTCCAGGTCATCTATAAGTCTATGCTAGGTAAAGCTCCGCCTTATCTCAGCTCACTGGTCACCATAACATCACCCACTCGTAGCACGCGCTCCAACAGGTATATCTCACTGGTCATCCCCAAAGCCAACACCAGTTTCACTACTTGCACATCATCATCTGCTCATTTATCACTCCCGTGTTAATCTGCTAAATTGTAATTACTTCGTTACTATGGCCTATTTATTGCCTTACCTCCTCACGCCATTTGCACACACTGTATATATACTTTCTTTTTCTTCTATTGTGTTATTGACTGTACGCTTGTTTATTCCATGTGTAACTATGTGTTGTTGTTTGTGTCACACTGCTTTGCTTTATCTTGGCCAGGTCGCAGTTGTAAATGAGAACTTGTTCTCAACTAGTTTACCTGGTTAAATAAAGGTGAAATAAAAAAATAATAAAAGACTAAGATTCTGATCTTCACATTCCCTAAATACAGTACATTCATAAATACACACACAGGCTGTATTCCTCAGAGCTTCTTATCCAGAGTTTCCTACCCAGAGCTTCCTATACAGAGCTCCCTGTCCAGAGATTTCTATGCAGAGCTCCTATCCAGAGTGTCCTATTCAGAGCTTCCTATACAGAGCTCCCTATCCAGAGCTTCCAATGCATAGCTCCTATCTAGAGCTTCCTATGCAGAGCTTCCTATGCATAGCTCCTTATGCAGATCTCCTATCCAGAGCTTCCTATACAGAGCTTCCTATCCAGAGCTTCCTATGCAGAGCTCCTATTATCAGAGCTTCCGATACAGAGCTCCCCGTCAGAGCTTCCTATCCAGAGCTTCCTATGCAGAGCTCCTATATTCAGAGCTTCCGATACAGAGCTCCCCGCTCAGAGCTTTCCTATCCAGAGCTTCCTATACAGAGCTCCTATCTAGAGCTTCCTATCCAGAGCTCCTATTCAGAGCTTCCTATACAGAGCTTCCTATCCAGAGCTTCCTATACAGAGCTGCCTATACAGACCTCCCTATCTAGAGCTCCCTATGCAGAGCTTCCTATTCAGAGCTTCCATTCAGAGTTCCTATACAGAGCTTCCTATCCAGAGCTTCCTATGCAGAGCTTCATATATAGAGCTCCCTATACAGAGCTCAATCTAGAGCTTCCTATGCAGAGCTCCTATTCAGAGCTTCCTATCAGAGCTTCCTATAACAGAGTCCTATCTAGAGCTTCCTTGCAGAGCTCCTTATCTAGAGCTTCCTATACAGAGCTCCTATCTAGAGCTTCCTATGCAGAGCTCCTTATTAGAGCTCCTATTGCAGACTCCTATCTAGAGCTTCCTATGCAGAGCTTCTACCAGAGCTTCCTATACAGAGCTCCTATCTAGAGCTTCTATGCAGAGCTCCTTATCTAGAGCTCCTATGCAAGTCCTATCCAGAGCATCCTATGCAGAACTCCTATCCAGAGCTTTCTATTCAGTTTCCAACCCAGCGTCTTACTGTGTTTGTGTTCTCATCTTGACTAGATTAAATTGGTAAGAGCATTATAGAGAAACACTATACTCACACATACTAATCGATTACGCTCGCACATGCAAAAAAACACAGCCACGCCAAAAACCATATTAGTGTCCCGAACTCACTATAATCACAACAACCCTACACTCTGAAAGAATCTGTCACACACCCATACATGCTTGCTTTACTATCCTTGTGGGGACCAAACAATTGATTCACATTCAAAATCCTATTTTCATAACCGTACCCAAAACCCGAACCTAACCCTACTTCTCACTAACCCTACTTCTAACCCTAACCTACTTCTAACCATACCCTACTTCTAACCATCAACCTAAATCTAACCATAACCCTACTTCTAACCATAACCTACTTCTACCATAACCCTACTTCTAACCTAACCTACTTCTAACCTAACCCTACTTCTAACCTAACCTACTTCTAACATAACCTAATTGTAACCCTTAAACCTAACCTAAAATAGCCTTTTCCTTTTGAGGACCAGCAAAATGGAAACAATTTCCTTGTTTACTCTCCTTGTAAGGACTTCTGGTCCCTAAAAAAACACACACACACACACACACACACACACACACACACACCACACCACACACAACACACACACACACACACACACACACACACCACACACACACACACACACACACACACACACACACACACACACACACACACACACACACACACACACACACACAACACACACCCCTCCACAGAACGCACCTGTGCTCAAAATAGATAGACCCATCTGCCCTAGTGGCTGGAAGCTTGGTGGTCCTCTCCTCCTCTCCACATAGCTGTCGTCAGAGACAGACTGGTGAAGTTACGGTTGATTCTCCAGAGTCACCGTGTGCCAGTTCCCATCGTTGATGGGCTCCCAGAGATACCCAGCATACCAGGGCTGTTCCCAACAGTCCGCTGGAACCAGAGCTTGCCCTCCTCCAGCTGTCAATCACAACAAGAAAGGCAGATGAGAGGGATGAAGGGGTTTAGCCTGTGGAAATAACATGGGTGATCGTGCTGTGGGTAACCAGACATCCATGCTTCTTACAGTGTGATAACCAGTATTCTGACACATGTCGTCTGTTATGTTAGTACAGGATTAGCATGTATAGGTGTGTACCTTAAAAAGGGGTCAGCAAACGTCATGTGTGTGTGTGTACCTTCAGTATAGTGCAGGGGTCAGAGTGAGTGTGTGTACCTTCAGTACAGTGCAGTGGTCAGAGTGTGTGTGTGGATACCTTCAGTATAGTGCAGGGGTCAGAGTGTGTGTGTGGTAACTTCAGTATAGTGCAGGGGTCAGTGTGTGTGTGTGTGTACCTTCAGTATAGTGCAGGGGTCAGAGTGTGTGTGTGGGTACCTTCAGTATAGTGCAGGGGTCAGAGTGTGTGTGTGGGTACTCTTCAGTATACGTGCAGGGTCAGAGTGTGTGTGGTACCTTCAGTATAGTGCAGGGTCGGTGTGCAGAAGTGTGTTGTG
>NW_019942638.1:463572-483218 GCF_002910315.2 Salvelinus sp. IW2-2015
CCTTGGGAGCAATTTCCAAACGCCTGAAGGTACCACGTTCATCTGTACAAACAATAGTACGCAAGTATTAACACCATGGGACCACGCAGCCATCATACTGCTTGTCACGTCGTGTGTATAGGTGGCAGGGAAGTCAGGTGAAGGAGAATCGAACTTGGTATAAATGAAGTAGTTTAATAACTTTAAAAAACACAGCTCCAAAACCATAGTATATAATAAAAGCAAAGTGGGTACGAGGATTTGTCGCGCACCAATACAAACTTCACGAGAAACAAACAATCTCTGACAAGGACATGAGGGGAAACAGAGGGTGAAATGCAAAACAGGTAATGAATGGGATTGGAACCAGGTGTGTAGGAAGACAAGACAAACCACTGGAAAATGAAAAATGGATCAATGATGGCTAGAAGACCGGTGACGTTGACCGCAAAGTGCAAATCAATCCCAAAACAACAGCAAAGGACCTTGTGAAGATGCTGGACGAAACAGGTACAACAGTATCTATATCCACACTAAAACGAGTCCTATATCGACATAACCTGAAAGCCCGCCCAGCAAGGAAGAAGCCACTGCTCCAAAACCGCCATAAAAAAGCATGACTACGGTTTGCAACTGCACATGGGGACAAACATCGTACTTTTTGGAGAAATGTCCTCTGGTCTGATGACACAAAAATAGAACTGTTTGGCCATAATGACCACCGTTATGTTTGGAGGAAAAAGGGGGAGGCTTGCAAGCCGAAGAACACCATCCCAACCGTGAAGCACGGGGGTGGCAGCATCATGTTGTGGGGGTGCTTTTCTGCAGGAGGGACTGGTGAACTTCACAAAATAGATGGCATCATGAGGATTGAAAATTGTGTGGATATATTGAAGCAACATCTCAAGACATCAGTCAGGAAGTTAAAGCTTGGTTGCAAATGGGTCTTCCAAATGGACAGTGACTCCAAGAATACTTCCAAAGTTGTGGCAAAATGGCTTAAGGACAACAAAGTCAAGGTATTGGAGTGGCCATCACAAAGCTCTGACCTCAATCCTATAGAAAATGTGTGGGCAGAACTGAAAAAGCGTGGGCGAGCAAGGAGGCCTACAAACCTGACTCAGTTACACCAGCTCTGTCAGGAGGAATGGGCCAAAATTCACCCAACTTATTGTGGGATGCTTGTGGAAGGCTACCCAAAATGTTTGACCCAAGTTAAACAATTTAAAGGCAATGCTACCAAATACTAATTGAGTGTATGTAGTCTTCTGACCCACTGGGAATGTGATGAAAGGAATAAAAGCTGAAATAAATCAATCTCTCTACTATTATTCTGACATTTCACATTCATTAAAATAAGGTGGTGACCTAACTGACCTAAGACAGGGCATTTTTACTAAGATTAAATGTCAGGAATTGTGAAAAAATGATTTTAAAGGTATTTGGCTAAGGTGTATGTAAACTTCTGACTTCAACTGTGTATATATGTATATATATATATGTATGGGTGAATTTATAAAACTCAAACTGGTAATACTCATAACGCAGAGTCTTATTTTCAAAACCTTTTTATTGTGCATTCCTTGTGTTCTGAGACATCTTTCATCCTAAATATAAGTTTAGTGTGAAATACACTACATGACCAAAAGTGTGTGACTGCTGGTCGAACATCTCATTCCAAAATAATGGGCATGTAAATGGCGTTTGGTCCCCTTTGATGCTATAAAGCCTCTCCACTCTCTGGGAAGGCATTTAATATGGAGTTGGTCCCTCCTTTGCTTGCTATAACAGCCTCCACTATTCTGGGAAGGCATTAATATGGGAGTTGGTCCCCCCCTTTGCTGCTATAACAGCCTCCACTATTCTGGGAATAAAGGGCATTAATATGGATGTTGGTCCCTTTGCTGCTATAACAGCCTCCACTCTTCTGGGAAGGCATTAATATGGAGTTTGGTCCCTCCTTTGCTGCTATAACAGCCTCCCACTCTTCTGGGAAGGCATTATATGGAGTTGGTCCCCCCTTTGCTGCTATAACAAGCCTCCACTCTTCTGGGAAGGCATTAAATATGGAGTGGTCCCCCTTTGCTGCTATAACACCCACTCTTCTGGGAAGGCATTAATATGGAGTTGGTTCCTCCTCTTGCTGCTATATAACAGCCTCCACTCTTCTGGGAGGCCATTAAGTATGGAGTTGGTCCACCCTTTGGCTGCATAAACAGCCTCCACTCTTCGGGAAGGCATTAATATGGAGTTGGTCCTCCTTTGCTGCTATAACAGCTCCACCTTCTGGAGGCATTAATAGGGAGTTGGTCCCCCCTTTGCTGCTATAACAGCCTCCACTCTCTGGGAAGGCATTAATATGGAGTTGGTCCCTCCTTTGCTGCTATACAGCCTCCACTCTTCTGGGAAGGCATTAATATGGAGTTGGTCCCTTAGCTGCTATAACAGCCTCCACTCTTCTTGGAAGGCATTAATATGGAGTTGGTCCCTCCTTTTGCTGCTATAACAGCCTCCACTCTTCTGGAAGGCATTAATAGGAGTTGGTCCCTCCTTTGCTGCTATAACAGCCTCCACTCTTCTGGGAAGGCATTAATATGGAGTTGGTCCCTTTCTGCTATAACAGCCTCCACTCTCTGGGAAGGCATTAATATGGAGTTGGGTCCCCCCTTTGCTGCTACCATAACAGCCTCCACCTTCAGGGCAGGCATTAATATGGAGTTGTCCCCATCCTTGCTGCTATAACAGCCTCCACTCTTCTGGGAAGGCATTAATATGGAGTTGGTCCCCCCTTTGCTGCTATAACAGCCTCCACCCTTCTGGGAAGGCATTAATATGGAGTTTGGTCCCTCCTTTTGCTTGCCCTATAAAGCCTCCACTGCTTCTGGGAAGGGCATTAATATGGAGTTGGTCCCTCCTTTGCTGCTATTAAACAACCTCCACTCTTCTGGAAGTCATTAATATGGAGTTGGTCCCCCCTTTGCTGCTATAACAAGCCTCCACTATTCTGGGAAGGCATTAATGATGGAGTTGGGTCGCCCTTTGCGCTATAACAGCCTCCACTCTTCTGGAAGTCATTAATATGGAGTTGGTCCCCCCTTTGGCTGGCTAATCAAGCCTCCACTATTCTGGGAAGGCATTAATATGGAGTTGGTCCCCCTTTTGCTGCTATAACAGCCTCCACTTCTGGGAAGGCATTAATATGGAGTTGGTCCTCCTTTGCTGCCTATAACAGCCTCCACTCTTCCTGGGAAGGCTTTAATATGGAGTTGGTCCCTTTGCTGCTATAAACAGCCTCCACTCTTTGGGAAGGCATTAATATGGAGTTGGTCCCCCTTTGCTGCTATAACAGCCTCCACTATTCTGGGAAGGCATTAATATGGAGTTGGTCCCCCCTTTGCTGCTATAACAGCCTCCAACTATTCTGGGAAGGCATTAATATGGAGTTGGTCCCCCCTTTGCTGCTATAACAGCCTCCACTCTTCTGGGAAGGCATTAATATGGAGTTGGTCCCCCCTTTGCTGCTATAACAGCCTCCACTCTTCTGGGAAGGCATTAATATGGATTGGTCCCTCCTTGCTGCTATACCAGCATCCACTGTTCTTGTGAAGGCATTAATATGAGTTGGTCCCCTTTGCTGCTATAACAGCCTCCACTCTTCTGGGAAGGCATTTAATATGGAGTTGGTCCCCCTTTGCTGCTTATACCAGCCTCCACCTTCTGGGAAGGCATTATATTGGAGTTGGTCCCCCCTTTGCTGCTATAACGCCTCCACTCTTCTGGGAAGGCATATATATGGAGTTGGTCCCCCCTTTGCTGCTATAAAAGCCTCCACTATTCTGGGAAGGCATTAATATGGAGTTGGCCCCCTTTGCTGCTATATACAGGCCTCCACTCTTCTGGGAAGGCTTAATAATGGAGTTGGTCCCCCTTTGCTGCTATAAGACAGCCTCCACTTTCTGGAAGGGCATTAATGATGAGTTGGTCCCCCCTTTGCTGCCTATAACAGCCTCCACTCTTCTGGGAAGGCATTAATTGGAGTTGGTCCCCCCTTTGCTGCTATAACAGCCCCCACTATTCTGGGAAGGCATTAATATGGAGTTTGGTCCCCCCCTTTGCTGCTATAACAGCCTCCACTCTTCTGGGAAGGCTTTTAATATGGAGTTGGTCCCTCCTTTGCTGCTATAACAGCCTCCACTGATTCTGGGAAGGCATTAATATGGAGTTGGTCCCCCCTTTGCTGCTATAACAGCCTCACTCTTCTGGGAAGGCATTAATATGGAGTTGGTCCCCCCTTTGCTGCTATATACAGCCTCCACTATTCTGGGAAGGCATTAATAATGGAGTATGTCCCCCTTCTGCTGCTCATATACAGCCTCCACTATTCTGGAAGGCATTAATATGGAGTTGGTCCCTCCCTTTGCTGCTTAATACAGCCTCCACTCTTCTGAAGGAAAATATATGGAGTTGGTCCCCCTTTGCTGCTATAACAGCCTCCACTATTCTGGGAAGGCATTAATATGGAGTTCGTCCCCCCTTTGCTGCTATACGACAGCCCTCCACTATTCTGGGTAAGGCATTAATATGGAGTTGGTCCCCCTTGCTGCTAAAGCCTCCACTTTCTGGGAAGGGCATTAATGGAGTTGGGCCCCCCTTGTGCTGCTATAACAGCCTCACTCTTCTGGGAAGGCATTAATATGAGTGCATTGCTGCTATAACAGCCTCCACTTTCTGGGAAGGCTTACTATGAGTTGGAACATTGCTGCTATAAAGCTCCCCTTTCTGGAAGCCTTTGTGGACATTGCTGGGGGATTGCCCATTCAGCCACAAGAGCATTAGGAGGTGGGCACTGATTTTAGGCGATTAGGCCTGGCTCGCAGTCGTGTTCCAATTCATCCCAAGGTGTTAGATGGGTTGAGGTCAGGTCAGCCATCAAGTTCTTCTACACCGATCTCAACAAACCATTTCCTGTATGGACCTCGCTTTGTGCACGAGGGCATTGACAGTCTGAAACAGGAAAGGGCCTTCCAAACTTTTGCCAAAGTTGAAAGCACAGAATCTTCTAGAATGTCATTGTAATGCTGTAGCGTTAAATCCTTCATAAGGGCCAAGCCTGAACCATGAAAAACGGCTAAACTGGATTACCTAAAACCTCTATCAAAATAAAAAGATGGCGGAGCCCAAAAGTTCTTCTGTGCAAAGGTGTTTATTTACAAGTGATTGCCGGAACAAAAAACACAATGTACTGCCATCAAACGTCTACCTTAATGGGACAGCTTAAAAACAATGCTGCCCCATCCACAGCTCGATCCAAAATGCCTCCCCATGACTGAAAGAGAGGCTCCTTTTGTAGGGCTAGCTAGCCCCTCCCCTCAGAACAATTAACCCTAATTAATTAAGCCATTAACTATACAAACCTACATTTTCCATTAACTAAACATACTAAAGGATATACATTGCAACACGGTTTTAAACAATATCACAACATAACATTTACAACATTACATCACTACTGACAATATCTTTCAATATGCCCATATGCATTAATGAGCCATTTGGGACAGGCACTATAAAGTCAGCCCAATCCCTTAGTTCGGGTCCTTTTCCAGCATACCCGGAGGCTACAGAGATGGAGAGAGAGAGGAACAGAACAAACAAACAATGCACTCATCCACAACATTGATAAGTATAATAATTATTGTATCTCTCAAATATGAACATTGACATAAGTGTGAAATGTATGCACTAAGACAGAAGTTAATTTGTGTGTCGACCCACATTGTTAACTTATCTTATAATGGCGCAGGGAGGAGTGATGAATGTGTGTATGCGTTAAAGAACCAAATGCTGCCCGCGGCCAGTGATGGACTTCTACGTCACACAGCCCCAGACCATTATTCCTCCTCCACCAAACTTCACAGTTGACACTATGCATTGGGGCAGGTACCGTTCTCCCGGAATCTGCCAAACCCAGATTCGTCCATCAGACTGCCATTTGGTGAAGTGGGATTCATCACTCCAGAGAACGTGTTTCCACTGCTCCAGAGTCCAATGGCGACAAGCTTTACACCACTCCAGCCGACGCTTGGCATTGCGCATGGTGATCTTAGGCTTGTGTGCGGCTGCTCAGCCATGGAAACCCATTTCATTAAATTCCCGACGAACAGTTTTTGTGCTTACGTTGCTTCCAGAGACAGTTTGGAACTCGGTAGTGAGTGTCACAAAGGAGGACAGACTTTTTTTTACATGCTTCGCGCTTTAGCACTCAGTAGTCCCGTTCTGTGAGCTTGTGTAGCCTACCACTTCGCGGCTGAGCCATTTTTGCTCCTAGATGTTTCCACTTCACAACAACAGCACTTACAGTTGACCGGCGCAGCTCTATAGCAGGGCAGAAATTTGACAAACTGACTTGTTGGAAAGGTGGTGTCCTATGACGGTGCCATGTTGAAGGTCACTGAGCTCTTCAATAAGGCTATTCTACTGCCAATGTTTGTCTATGGATATTGCATGGCTGTGTGCTCAATTTTATACACCTGTCAGCAATGGATGTGGCTGAAATAGCCGAATCCACTAATTTGAAGGGGTGTCCACATACTGCCGTGTCTACAGTGGACCATGAGGACATTGATTTAAACCAAAACACAGCATCATAATATCTTATCAATTTAGATGTCAATCCAACAACAAAACATGATACATCTTTCTAAATTGCTCTCTGAATGTAATATGTACTGTATTGTAATCATGTATTGTATTTTACAGTAATGTATTGTAATCATGTATTGTATTTTACAGTAATGTATTGTAATCATGTATTGTATTTTACAGTAATGTATTGTAATCATGTATTTTAATCATGTATTGTATTTTACAGTACTGTATTGTAATCATGTATTGTATTTTACAGTACTGTATTGTAATCGTGTATCTTGTGAGTAAGCGAATATTGTAATCATGTATTGGGTACAGTACTGTATTGTACAGTAATGTATTGTAAATCATATGATTGTGAATTTTACTAGGTCTGGAGTAGTTGTGTTCTTTTATTCAATATAACAGTACTGTATCTGATGCATATTATAATGCTAATTGGTATTTTACAAGTACGTACGTGTAACCCTGTATTTTACAGTACTTCAGTCAATAATCCGGTAATTTGTGTAGTTTTTCATTTTCGGTACTGTATTGTAATCATGTTTGTATTTTTACAGTACTATTGTAATCATGTAATTGTTACTTTTACAGTACTGATATGTGTATCATTATTTTTTACAGTACTGTACTGATATCCTGTTTTAAGTCTAAATTGTACTAGTGTTGTATTCTAGTATCCTGTATTAATTGTATTGTACGTACTATATTATGTTTAATTCATGTACTCGTATGTATTCTAGCTATTGACCTTTTTAAGTATTGTACTGTAATCCTGTTCGATATTTTCAGTACTGTATTGTAATCAAATGCTCTATTGTAGTGGTTCGCTGTGGAGGCTCAGTTAGTAAGAGCATTGGCACTAGCAACACCAGAGGTGGCTGGTTCATATTTCCCCACGGGGGTCACACACCAAAATGTGTGGACTCACTGTTACATTGGATATAAATCACACATATTAAGGTACTACAGTAATGTATAGGGGATTGCTTACATACAGGACATCTCTGATCTGGTCATTATCATATTTCTTTCAACTTATTGTGACGTGAAATCCTACTAGTACATTCCCTCAAAACTTGAGACATCTGTTTCATCGTGTTGTGTGAGAAAACTGCACATTTTAGAGTGGCCTTTTATTGTCCCCAGCACAAGGTGCACCTGTGTAATGATCATGCTGTTTAATCAGCTTCTTGATATGCCACACCTGTCAGGTGGATGGATTATCTTGGCAAAGTAGAAATCCTCACTAACAGCGATGTAAACCAATTTGTGCACAACATTTGAGATAAATAATATTTTTGTGTGTATGCAACATTTCTGGGATCTTTTATTTCAGCTGATGAAACATGGGACTTTACATGTTGCGTTTATATTGTTGTTCTGAATGTAATTATATCACTTTATGTATCAACCTTCTTCCCAACTGAAGGAATAAAACAACTGTAATGAATGAAGCCTTTGATAGTTTAAAGGTTTGTCTGCATGGTGTTTAAATGTAACCACAGGTAGTGTACACACACACTGTCACGACTTCCACCGAAGGTGGCCCCTCTCTCTGTTCGGGCGGCGCTTGGCGGTCGTCGTCACCGGTCTACTAGCCATCGCCGCTCCACCTTTCATTTTCCATTTGTTTTGTCTTGGTTTTCCGCACACCTGGTTCACATTCCCTCATCTGACTAAATATATATTAGCCTCTGTTCCCCCCATGTCTGTGTGTGGAATTGTTTGTTTGTTACGTGTGGTTCGCATCAGGCTGGTTTGCGCCGGGTATGTGTTTGACCCGTGTGTTTTGTTTATTGTACCGTTTGGGTACTTTGGGCGTGATCACTGTGTTCCTTGGGCGTGAATAAAGTTCGCCTGTTATCACTGTGCTCTCCTGCACCTGACTTCCCTTCAACCAGTTGCGCACATCGTGACACTCCAAACGAATGGAACATGGATGGGCTCCACATTCGCTCCAATCAATACTAACCTTTAGGTGCTGTAGAAAATATAGTATTATTTATATAATTTTGAAGAACATTTTGTTAACAATGAAAATGAAAATCCATTATTGAATTAAACCTGGAAGTTGTATTGATATGTTGAGGACATTTTTTTGCACATGTGAAACTCTGTCAACTTTGTATAGAAAACAAACGGACAGATATACAATATTACAGGGAGACAGATTCCACCCTGAGACAATACTATATTACAGGGAGACAGATTCCACCCTGAGACAATACTATATTACAGGAGACAGATTCCACCCTGAGACATACTCTATTACAAGGAGACAGATTCCCACCTGAGACAATACTCATATTACAGGGAGACAGATTCCACCCTGAGACAATACTATTATTACAGGAGACAGATTCCACCCTGAGACAATACTATATTACAGGGAGACAGATTCCACCCTGAGACAATACTCTATTACAGGGAGACAGATTCACCCTGAAACATACTATATTACAGGAGACAGATTCCCCCTGAGACAATACTCTATTACAGGGAGACAGATTCCACCCTGAGACAATATATATATTACAGGGACAGATTCCCCTGAGACAATACTCTATTACAGGAGACAGATTCCACCCTGAGACAATACTCTATTACAGGGAGACAGATTCCACCCTGAGACAATACTATATTACAGGGAGACAGATTCCACCCTGAGACAATACTATATTACAGGGAGACAGATTCCACCCTGAGACAATACTATATACAGGGAGACAGATTCCACCCTAGACAATACTCTATTACAGGGAGACAGATTCCACCCTGAACAATACTATATTACAGGGAGACCGATTCCACCCTGAGACAATACTATATAACAGGGAGACAGATTCCACCCTGAGACAATACTATATTACAGGGAGACAGATTCCACCCTGAGACAATACTCTATTACAGGGAGACAGATTCCACCCTGAGACAATACTCTATTACAGGGAGACAGATTCCACCCTGAGACAATACTCTATTCAGGAGACAGATTCACCCTGAGACAATACTCTATTACAGGGAGACAGATTCCACCCTGAGACAATACTATATTACAGGAGACAGATTCCCCCCTGAGGCATTAAAAAGAGAACTTCCAAGAAGCCAGTGTTTCAGACTGCGTGGTATATGCCACTCCACAGAGGACTTGTAGAAACAGCAGCTGAGATGTGCAATATGTTTCTAAGAGGCTCCTCTCCACAATGTGTGGATGAAGCTCTTAATGTGGCATTAGGGGAAACACCAGATGAACTGCTACAACAAAGAGCCACTAGAGCTAAAGAACTCTGTAATGTTCACCACCACATAGTAGCCAGATTGTTTTGGGGGGGAGGCCTAGAAAAATGTGGATAGCATTTCTTTCTACTTATTTATTACATATATTTTGCGATGTGCACCGTATATTATTTCGTAATACAATCGTTTTATTCTAGTGCATAGTACTAGGAGCAACCTCGTTACATATACAAATAATGACTTATCCCAGCATATTAAAATAAGATAGTAACTTTAGACCAGTTGCCAACACCATAAAACTCATCTTCAGGCGCACTTTAATCTCGATGGTCAAACAAGCCTATGTTTGATGTTAGCATTTATACCACGGCGGGCAGTAGTACTATAAAAAAGGTACCTTACCTTTAGTAGACGTATCAATAAGGCGTGACCTACATCACAAAGCGCAGACGGCGAGGCTTTGAGTTGAATATGGTGATGATTTCATACTTAATCCAATGTGTCTGTCAGTTCACGCTCTTAAGACAGAGAACCGAAGTGGTTCAGCCGGGCGCTTGTCATTGATGTGCGAAGACGACGTTTTATCCTACTTGTTGTTGAGAAAAGTCTCTCCACACCGCATGATGTCATTGGAAGTGTGACAATGATCCTTAACAGAGAGTTTATATTAGGGAAAATATAATCAGGGCAGCTGTCAAGTGTACTCATTATGGAGGAAAAGTCACTCTTTCCCATGTTCATTTTGCGACTCAACTGCTGAATAAAAACAGTGAATTCAGCATCCTCAATTGATATTAATGGTCGCATGTGGTCTTCAGCTGCTCTTGAATGCCGCAGGTTGGGGATCCTTTGGAAAAGGAGGCTGCCGCTTGCATGATCCCATATGTGTTGAAATCTGGAGTTGAACTCAGTAATCTGTCTGTCTAGAATATTGTTCCAAAGTTGCCTCAGGTCACTGTCATTCTTAATGCTGGATGTTTCCCCTAATGAAGTTGTGACTACACTGTCTGCCAATTTTACAGGCAGTTTTCGRTGCCGTGATGCGCTCACATCCCAATGACTAATATCATGCTTAATCATCATCTCTTCAGTTAGCTTGAGACATTTATCAAAGTCTCCRCCTGAGTTATCTGGGTGGGGGAGGCATGTCTGGCTCAACGTGGCATTGGCGGTTGTGATGGTGATTGCGGTTGTTTCTATCCTGGCGCCACCTGTTAATGTCTCATTCTAGTGGAAACTATCCTGTACCCACCTGTTAATGTCTCATTCTAGTGGAAACTATCCTGGCGCCACCTGTTAATGTCTCATTCTAGTGGAAACTATCCACCTGTTAATGTCTCATTCTAGTGGAAACTATCGGTAGATTGATCCGTATTCTTTTCTGGCACACACTTTTTCCTCCAGACGTCTATTTTTTGGAAAAACCTAGGGATCGACATTTGGTTTGCCATTGCTAGAACTACTAAATCACCGTAGCTGGTGAGTCACTTCCAGTAAACTAGCGCGGTAGAGCTTGCTAGTTTCTGCACTACAAAGTTTATCCACGTGACGTTGTTCAGGTAAACCACCGTATGATTTAAACATTTTTTTTAACCAACCAATAGTCGGAAGCCAACGTGATTGTCGCGGACTATTTCCTTGTTACATTATATTAAAATGACCCATAGAAAATAAATCTCACACTCATTTATTTTAAACATGTAATAAAATAAATACAAATATAATGTATATTGAATAATAATAATAATAATAATAACGTTTTTGGGGTTGAGATCAAACCTACCCGTGGCCGCTGCCACCACATAGACTTGGAACTCGCACAAAGTGGGAGATGCTGTCAAGAACCATTGTCATGTTTTATCGGACCCAGCTCTGCCAGCTGAATTTAAGAACCCACCACTTATTGTATATAGGAGAGGTCGCGTAAATTTAAGAACCCACCCGTATTGTATAAAGGAGAGGTCACAATTTACGCAACAAATTGGTCCATGCCAAACTTCCAGCCACAAAAGAAAACGAGCCAGGCTCTTTTACGCCCTCTTCTGATTGGTAGCTATAAATGCAGATGCTGAGCCCAGTGCAACAATATGATGAAGTGTGAACGTTTCTGCCACCCACATACAGGAGAACGGTTCCAAATAAATGACATTATTACGTGTTCCACCACCCATGTTATCTACATGATAAATGTCCATGTGGGTTGTGTTATGTAGGTAAACACCACCCATGTTATCTACATGATTAAATGTCCAGTGGGTTGTGTTATGTAGGTAAACACCACCCATGTTATCTACATGATTAAATGTCCATGTGGGTTGTGTTATGTAGGTAAACACCACCCATGTTATCTACATATTAAATGTCCATGTGGGTTGTGTTATTTAGGTAAAAACACCCCATGTTTTACTACATGATTAAATGTCCATGTGGGCTGTGTTATGTAGGTAAACACCACCCATGTTATCTACATGATTAAATGTCCATGTGGGTTGTGTTATGTAGGTAAACACCACCCATTGTATCTACATGATTAAATGTCCTTGTGGGTTGTGTGATTTAGGTAAACCTCTCGTTATCTCAGAGAATTAGTGAACATAAAAGTTCAATCAGAAGTAAAGACAGGGATTATCCAGTCGCAGTACATTGTAATGACCTACAACATGACATTAATACATTTTACATTTTTAACTAACCTGTTATCGTTAGTGATTAAGAC
The DNA here is from genome assembly GCF_002910315.2 of Salvelinus sp. IW2-2015. Taxonomy (NCBI): domain Eukaryota; kingdom Metazoa; phylum Chordata; class Actinopteri; order Salmoniformes; family Salmonidae; genus Salvelinus; species Salvelinus sp. IW2-2015. The sequence goes on from NW_019942638.1 coordinate 476,156, forward strand.
AGTAGCCTAACTAACCTGTTATCGTTAGTGATTAAGACAGTAGCCTAACTAACCTGTTAACGTTAGTGATTAAGACAGTAGCCTAACTAACCTGTTAACGTTAGTGATTAAGACAGTAGCCTACCTAACCTGTTAACGTTAGTGATTAAGGCAGTAACCTAACCTGACCTTTAACGTTAGTGATTAAGACAGTAGCCTAACTAACCTGTATCGTTAGTGATTAAGACAGTAGCCTAAGCTAACCTGTTAACGTTAGTGATTAAGGCAGTAGCCTAACTAACCTGTTAACGTTAGTGATTAAGACAGTAGCCTAACCTAAGGAGGGGAATTTCCCAAGAATGAGGGGCAACAAAGTTTCGGTGGCCAACTACAATGGGAGGATGGCGGGAGAGAGTGGAGAGACCAAGACTTGTCTATTCCAAGGAAAGAAGAAAGAGATTTCAGGACCCTGGACAGCTACCGAGAGAAAACATCGCTGACGCAATGCAGCACCACAGCAGAGGAAAGAGGCCACTCTACACAATAAATACATGATGATGTTGGACAATCACATTCAATATGGAAATAAACCAAATTCGTTAAGGCTGGGTCATTGACAGAAAAGCTTATTTTACACTGCTCCAGCGGAAGAGGCCCACCATGCATTATAACGAGGCCACCATGCATTTATGACGAGGCCCACCATGCATTTATAACGAGGCCCACCCTTTATAACGAGCCCACCATTTATAACGAGCCCACCATGCATTTATAACGAGGCCCACCATGCATTTATAACGAGGCCCACCATGCATTTATGACGAGGCCCACCATGCATTTATAACGAGGCCCACCATGCATTTATAACCAGGCCACCCATTTATAACGAGGCCACCATGCATTATGACGAGGCCCACCATGCATTATAACCAGCCCACCCATTTATACGAGGCCCACCCATTATAACGAGGCCCACCATGCATTTATAACGAGGCCCACCTGCATTTATAACGAGCCCCCATTTATAACGAGGCCCACCCATTTATAACGAGGCCCACCCATTTATAACGAGGCCCACCCATTTATAACGAGGCCCACCATGCATTTATAACGAGGCCCACCATGCATTTAAACGAGCCACCCATTTATAACGAGGCCCACCCATTTATAACGAGGCCCACCCATTTATAACGAGGCCCACCCATTTATAGGCCCACCATTTATAACGAGGCCCACCATGCATTTATGAAAGCGCTTGTTTCCAAAGCTCAAATGATCTTACTGTGTTTAACAGTCTACAGGAATATTAAAATATATGTTAAATATGTAATATAAAAGTGTTATTTCTATTGTAATTGTAACAATTATGGGGTCGTACCATGTGTGATAACAGGTGTGATATTATTAATCAGAAACTCGTTTTCCTACTGTAGGTAGTAGGTTGCATAGTGACAGCAACATTGTAACTCTCCGATGCAGCGGTTAAAGTGAAACTCCCTCTGCCTGGTAAGGAACCTCCTATATGGACACGCGTCCACCCAACATGTTAACGGTCAGAAACACACAATTACACAGATAATTGGAGCTATTTCTTCATCCTCCAATAAAAAGTGGTAAGACTTCCTGTTTGACGGACACAATTATCCTCCATAGATGTCGGTATAGACAAATACTACAATACTGTCGCATGTACTGATTAAATACTCCGTGTCTGGAAGGGCTTGGTGTGTTTGGTTCTGATTAAATACCTCCGTGTCGGTGAAGGACTTGGTGTGTTGGTTCTGATTAAATACCTCCGTGTTCTGGGAAGGGCTTGGTGTGTTTTGGTTCTGATTAAATACCTCCGTGTCTGAGAAGGGCTTGGTGTGTTTGGTTCTGATTAAATACCTCCGTGTCTGGGAAGGGCTTGGTGTGTTTGGTTCTGATTAATACCTCCGTGTCTGGGAAGGGTTGGTGTGTTTGGTTCTGATTAAATACCTCCGTGTCTGGGAAGGGCTTGGGTGTTTGGTTCTGATTAAATACCTCCGTGTCTGGGAGGGCTGTTGTGTTTGGTTCTGATTAAATACCTCCTGTCTGAGAAGGGCTTGGTGTGTTTGGTTCTGATTAAATACCTCCGTGTCTGAGAAGGGCTTGTGTGTTTGGTTCTGATTAAATACCTCCGTGTCTGGGAAGGGCTTGGGTGTGTTTGGTTCTGATTAAATACCTCCGTGTCTGGAGAAGGGCTTGGTGTGTTTGGTTCTGATTAAATACCTCCGTGTCTGGGAAGGGCTTGGTGTGTTTGTTTCTGATTAAATACCTCCGTGTCTGGAAGGGCTTTGGTGTGTTTGGTTCTGATTAAATACCTCCGTGTCTGGGAAGGCTTGGTGTGTTTGGTTCTGATTAAATACATCCGTGTCTGGGAAGGGCTTGGTGTGTTGGTTCTGATTAAATACCTCCGTGTCTGGGAAGGGCTTGGTGGGACGAGAAGCCAGCCGTTGAAGCTTACAGTTTTCTGCGTCAGTGGAGCCTCTTCTGGGTGGAAAGGTCATTTGAAAGTGCCAAGTTAAATGGTGTTTCATTTCTAGCAGAGGACTATTAATTGGGCTGCTATTGTTCTGTTCTCCACTTTTAGCTGAGAAAAAATGACCCAAAGCAAACACATTTGGGGCGAGAAACGTCCAGGTCCGGGGCAGAACGTGTTTAATACGTTTTATGTACACACTTTATTAGAATACTTATGAAATGCACATTGTTATATTTGGTAAACACATGTTTATTCCCCTCGACTCCAACCCCATTCGATGCAATGTTCTACATAAGGGTGCAAACGACTAACACTCACAAAGCCTGATGAAGGCCTTGAGCCGATACGGAAAGCTGAATAAGAGCAGTGATACTAGCAAGAGCAGTGTGCGGGTATCTCCTTTTATCAGTTTAACAACGTATAAAAATACAACATTATTCAGATATCAGATAACAGGACTTATTATCCCTATGATCTGTATTGTTAGGTAGCTCTGGTCCAGGGTTATATCCATCAAGACGGTCAGCACCATCAAGATGCACGTCACACCCTGGACCAGAGCTATTCATTAGGACGTAGTGCAACAACATATTCCAGTTAGATACGTCCTAATGGTCCCCTATCCCTTTATAGTGCACTACAATAGGGTCCCATTTGGGACGGAAATAAGTTCGTTCTTACAACAAAGAACCACTGGGGGGCGACAGCACAACAGTAGACAACTCTGTACAACAGAGAAAATAAATACATAATAAATTACATTATAATGACAATCACTGCAGAAATGTGTTATGTGTGTGTGTGTTGTGTGTGTGTGTGTGTGTGTGTGTGTGTTGTGTGTGTGTGTGTGTGTGTGTGTGTGTGGTGTGGTCAGTATGACTCCAGTTACAATGAAAATCACTTTGTTCAACAGACCTGGATGATTTATTGGTTTCTGATGGATCACAAAGAGTGATTGGTGACAGATTGGTAACAGTGAGTACAGGGTTCTCCATGTTTCTCCAGTCAGTGATGTATTGCTTCCCATATGGACCTATTCCTATGTAGTGCACTACTTTAGACCAGGGCCTATTTGACCATTATTCCCTATGTAGTGCACTACTTTAGACCAGGCCCTATTGAACCTATTCCCTATGAGTGCACTACTTTAGACCAGGCCTATTGACCATTATTCCCTATGTATGCACTACTTTAGACCAGGGCCTATTTGAAACCCTATTCCCTATGTAGTGCACTACTTAGACAGACTATTTGACCTTATCCTATGTAGTGCACTACTTTAGACCAGGGGCCTATTTGACCATTATCCCTATGTAGTGCACTACTTTAGACCAGGCCTATTTGACCATTATTCCGTATGTAGTGCACTACTTTAGACCAGGGCCTATTTGACCATTATTCCCTATGTAGTGCACTACTTTAGACCAGGGCCTATTTGACCATTATTCCCTATGTAGTGCACTACTTTAGACCAGGAGCCTATTTGACCATTATTCCCTATGTAGTGCACTACTTTAGACCAGGCCTATTTGACCATATTCCCTATGTAGTGCACTACTTAGACCAGGCCTATTTGACCATTATTCCCTATGTAGTGCACTACTTTAGACCAGGGCCTATTTGACCATTATTCCCTATGTAGTGCACTACTTTAGACCAGGCCTATTTGACCATTATTCCCTATGTAGTGCACTACTTTAGACCAGGACCTGCACTACATAAGCGAATAGGGTGCCATTTGGGACACAGACACTAAGAATGGTTATAATTCCAGACAATGCAGGGCTGCGTTCAGTACATTAAACTAATAGTATGTTCAGTACATTAAACTAAATAGTATGTTCATACATTAAACCTATATAGTATGTTCAGTACATTAAACTAAATAGTATGTTCCAGTACATTAAAACTAATAATCAGCATCTTTAGATAGCATAATAAACTACATAGTATGTTCAGTCACATTAAACTAACATAGTATGTTCATATTACATTAACATAACTAGTATGTTGCAGTACATTAAACAAATAGTGTATGTTCAGTACAGTTAAACGTAAATAGTGATGGTTCAGTCTGTTAAACATATAGGTATGTTCAGACATTCAACTAAAATAGTATGTTCAGTGCAATTAAACTAAATAGTATGTTCAGTATATTAAACTAAATAGTATGCTTCAGTACATAACAAATAGTATGTTCAGTACATAAACTAAAAGTATCGTTCAGTTACATTAAACTAAAATGTATGTTCAGTACATTTAAACTAAATGTGATCGTGTACATTTAACTAAGTCATGTTCCGAATTAAACTAAATAGTATGTGCAGTACATTTAAACTAAATAGTATGTTCAGTACAGTAAACTAAATAGTATGTCAGTACATTGAAAACGTAATGAAGCGTTCAGTGAATTAGAAATGGGTTGGCGTACTGAACCAAACCGAGCTGAAGAAACGAGGAGCGGTTGTTGTTGTGGGGTAAAATGCCTTCCTTCAACTTAATGCTCGCCACCACCGCCCCAATGTCCCTAATGTCCCAGAATAGCGCTCCTATAGTCCCTCGAATGCGACCACCAGGCCTTAATCGTCCTCAATGTCCAGCCACACCAGCAGACTCCCTTTAAATACGTCACTCAACTCAGCTCAACAGATCTTCAAAGTGTCCCATGCTACAGCCACCAGGCAGACTCCCTTTAAATACGTCCCTCAATTCTTCCAGCCCACCAGCCAACCCCTTTAAATACCCGCCCCCAAGCTTAGTTCAACCAGGCAGACCCACAGGAGTCAAATTTATCTCAAAGTCTGATCAAGAAGAACAATAACTAAAAAACTTCTTGGACAATTTCAACGTAGCCCTTGGTTGAGCTGTTGTAGGACACTAGAGCTGCCTTTACACAGCAGACCAATTCTGATTTTTTACACTAATTATTTGAACAATCAGAATGACCTCTTTAAGAAGATTGAGACCTAGATGTGATTGGTCAAACAGATATCTGAATTGGGGGCCTGTTGTTAAAAACAGCCCAATTTGACTGAGTGAAGAGCGAGGAAAGAGAGAAAATATGAGTGAATTATAAAGAGGGATGGGAAGCCAAAATTTCTAAACTTGCTTTGTCATTGCTGGTTTTTAACCGGAATCATTCTTGAAATCTGCATCATTACTTTTCAAATGATTAGGCGACCTGCTTTGTGTCACTGAACAAGACTCATATTGTCTAACGATGATCACATTTTTCAATTCCCTGTTCAACCTCACGATGAACCAGGAAAAAACACATTTAATTTCCCTTTTGTTCCAAGTCCAAAGAAACAAAGAGCCCCATGTGACGTGCTGTCCACCAACAACTATAAAATATAGGTTTCTGCACTTCATGGAAAGAAGACTAAAGACGTACGTACATGCTGTGACCTGATCCTCACTGACCAGGGTAGCAAGTTAATGTCCACTACCTGCTGCTGACAGAGCTGATCTCACTCCAGTAGGGGCCACTACGCCTGCAGGCTGTCCATACGTAGCGATTAATGTCCTCTGTACAACATGTATTCACTACCGGGTAGCACTGTCCTGTGCTGACGAGCTGATCCTCACTACCAGGGTGCAGGTATGTCCACTACCTGTTGCTGACAAGCTGATCCTCACTACACGGCTAGAGGTTAATGTCCACTATCCTGCTGCTGACAGAGCTGATCCTCACTACCAGGGTAGAGTTAATGTCCACTACCTGCTGCTGACAGAGCGTGATCCTCCACTTTACCAGGGTAGCAGCGTAATGTCCACTGACCTGCTGCTGACAGAGCTGATCCTCACTACATAGGGTAGAGGTTAATGTCCACTACCTGCTGCTGACCAGAGCTAATCCTCACTACCAGTAGGTAGCAGGTTAATGTCCACTACCTGCTGCTACAGAGGCCGATCCTCACTACCAGGGGTAGCAGGTAATGATCCCACTACCTGCTGCATGACAGAGCTGATCCTCCAACTCCAGGGTTAGCAGGTTAATGTCCACTACCTGGCTGCTGACAGAGCTGATCCTCACTACCAGCGGTAGCAGGTTAAGCTCCAACCTGGCTTGCTGACAGGAGCTGATCCTCACTACCAGGGTAGCAGTAAGTCCACTACCTGCTGCGGACAGAGCCTGATCCTCACTACCAGGTAGCAGGTTAATGTCCACTTACCTGCTGCTGACAGAGCTGGTCCTCACTACCAGGGTTAGCAGGTTAAGTCCACTACCTGCTGCTGACAGAGTGATCTACTACCGGGATAGCAAATCGCACTACCGCTGCGAGCGATTCCAGTAGCAGGTAATGTCACTACCTGCTGCTGACAGAGCTGATCCTCCTACGCAGCCAGGTGGCAGGTTAAGCCCACTACCTGCTGCTGACAGAGCTGATCCTCACTACCAGGTAGCCGAGGTTAATGTCCTACTACCTGCTGCTATTGACAGAAGCTATCCTCACTTCCAGTGGTAGCAGGTTAATGTCCACTACTGCTGCTGGCAGAGCTGATTCTCACTACCAGGGGTAGCAAGTTAATTCCACTACCTGCTTGCTGACAAGCTGACTCCTCACTACCAGGGTAGCA
>NW_019942638.1:483243-491235 GCF_002910315.2 Salvelinus sp. IW2-2015
ATGTTTTCTCCCAGGTCAGTGATGTATTTCTTCTCCCAAATGGAACACTATTCCCTATGTAGTGCACTACTTTAGACAGGCCTATTTGACCATTATTCCCTATGTAGTGGCACTACTTTAGACCAGGCCCTATTTGACCATTATTCCCTATGTAGTGCACTACTTTAGACCAGGGCCTATTTGACCATTATTCCCTATGTAGTGCACTACTTTAGACCAGGGCCTATTTGACCATATTCCTATGTAGTCACTACTTTAGACAGGGCCTTTGACCCATTCCCATGTAGTGCACTACTTTAGACCAGGGCCTATTTGACCATTATTCCCTATGTAGGCACTACTTTAGACCAGGGCCTATTTGACCATTATTCCCTATGTAGGGCACTACTTTAGACCAGGGCCTATTTGACCATTATTCCCTATGTAGTGCACCACTTTAGACCAGGACCTATTTGACCATATTCCCTATGTAGTGCACTACTTTAGACCAGGACCTGCACTACATAAGGAATAGGGTGCCATTTGGGACACAGACACTAAGAATGGGTTATTATTCCAGACAATGCAGGGCTCGTTCAGTACATTAAAAACTAAATAGTATGTTCAGTACATTAAACTAAATAGTATGTTCAGTACATTAAACTAAATAGTATGTTCAGTACATTAAACTAAATAGTGTGTTCAGTACATTAAACTAAATAGTATGTTCAGCACATTAAACTAAATAGTATGTTCAGTACATTAAACTAAATAGTATGTTCAGTACATTAAACTAAATAGTATGTTCAGTACATTAAAACGTAATGGAGCGTTCAGTTGAATAGAAATGGTGCCGTACTGAACAACCAGCTGAAGAAACGGTGAGCGGTTGTTTTGTGGGGTCAAAATGCACTTTCCCTTTAAACTTAACTTTAACTTTCCCTTCAGCCACACCAGCCAGACCCCCTTTAAATACGTCCCTCAATGCTACCAGCCACACCAGGCAGACTCCCTTTAAATACGTCCCTCAATGCTACCAGCCACACCAGGCAGACTCCCTTTAAATACGTCCCTCAATGCTTCCAGCCACACCAGCCAGACCCCCTTTAAATACGTCCCTCAATGCTTCCAAGCCACACCAGGCAGACTCCCTTTAAATACGTCCCTCAATGCTACCAGCCACACCAGGCAGGACTCCCTTTAAATAGTCCCTCAATGCTTCCAGCCACACCAGCCAGACCCCCTTTAAATACGTCCCTCAATGCTTAAAGTCACACCAGGCAGACCCCCTGAATGGAGCAAATTTATCTCAAAGTCTGATCAAGAAAGAACAATAACATTTTGAGAAAACTTGTCATTGAGCACAAACCATTCCACAACGTAGCAAACGTTCCAGCAAACTGAACGTACCCCTGGTGAGCTGTGTGTAGGACACTAGAGCTGCGTTTACACAGACAGACCAATTCTGATATTTTTACACGAATTATTTTGAACAATCAGATGACCTCTTAAAAAGAGCAGATGTGAAAAGACCTGATGTGATTGGTCAACAGATATCTGATGTGATTGGTCAACAGATATCAGAATTGGGGTGCCTGTGTTAAAACAGCCTTATTTGACTGAGTGAAACAGAGAAAGAGAAAAGATTGAGTGAAATATAAAGAGGGATGGGAAGCCAAAATTCTAACTTGCTTTGACATTGCTGGTTTTTAACCGGATCATTCTTGAAATCTGATCATTATTTTCAAATGATTAGGGACCTGCTTTGTGTACTGAACAAGACTCATATTGTCTAACGATGATCACATTTTCAATCCCTGTTCAACCTCACATGAACCAGGAAAAACACATTTTAATATTCCCCTTTTGTTCCAAGTCCAAAGACAACAAAGYGCCCCATTGTTGAGCTGCTGTCCACCAACAACTAAATGAAATAGATGTTTCTGCACTTCAGTGGAAGACATAAAGACAGAGCTGATCCTCACTACCAGGGTAGCAGGTTAATGTCCACTACCTGCTGCAGACAGAGCTGATCCTCACTACCAGGGTAGCAGGTTAATGTCCACTACCTGCTGCTGACAGAGCTGATCCTCACTACCAGGGTAGCAGGTTAATGTCCACTACCTGCTGCTGACAGAGCTGATCCTCACTACCAGGGTAGCAGGTAAGGTATATTCTCTTTTCACAACACATTCAAATGTTATTTACTTATTTTTTAATAAGAAGGATGAAATATACAATTCTAAATAACATTGTAATCATATGCAAAGTGAGTCTAGGCTAAGCAGTAAATATTTCAGATATTTGTTTCAAAATACATTTTGTAGGAAGTTGATCCTGAGATTAACATGATATATGTTATTGAATTATCACGTATGATGTCATCACAGCTTGAATTTCAGATCAGGTCCAATCTAATCTCAACACTCAAAACCAAATCACTACTTGTATATCTTTAAGAATCAATGGGTACAATCATTCATTTAAAGTCCAAATGGATACAACAATCACAGATTGACCCTTTAACAAGAGAAATATTGATGTAGCATTACAAATAATATCAAAGTGAATCTACTGAAGCAGTCAGTAATACGAAGCAGGTCAGTTTACTATAAGCCCGCGTACATAGCTAATTATCATCAGTGCTGTACAGTCTACAAAGCTCGTCAGCTCTAAAACCCCAGAACAGCAGCAAGCAGTGTTAGATAGCAATATACAGTAGGAATGCTTTAACAAGCAGGTCAGGTAGTCTACTAAGCAGGTCAGGTCAGTAGTCTACTAAAGCAGGTCAGGTCAGTAGTCTACTAAAGCAGGTCCAGTAGTCCTACTACAGCAGGTCAGGAGGTCTAGGTCAAAGCTGACCTACTTAAAACGTCAGTAGTCTACTAAATCAGGGTCAGGTCCCCAGATAGTACTACCTAAAGCAGCAGTCAGCCCTTCAGTAGTCTTACCTACCATGTCAGCGTCTCCTCAAGTCATGCTGCTACGTTAAAGCATTGGACCTGTCAGTATTAGTCTCCGTAAACGGCACGGTCAATGGGATCCACAAACGCTTTTATTTTTTTTTGTTTATATATCTCATCTTTCTCCTAAACTCAATCTGACGAATGGACGCTTTTTTTTTGTTATTTTCCTGCTCAAACGATAGCCTTCACTTTTATAGGGGACGGTACTGGGCGGCCATCGCTTATTTTTGAGGACCAGGCGTGCAGGGGCATCTACTAAAGCAGGTCAGTCAGTAGCTCTACTCACACGCAGGTCAGTAGTCTAGCGTTAAGCAAGGATGTTCACAGTAACCCGTCTACTAAAGCACACGGTCAGAGTCCAGTTAGTCATTACTAAAGCACCGGTCCAAGTAGTCTACTAAAGCAGGTCACGTGATCAGTATGTCTAACTACTAGCAGGTCAGTCTAAGCTAGTCTAACTTACAGTCAGGTCAGGTCAGTAGGCACATCATTTCTACATTTACATGCAGGGTCCAGGAGTCAGTATAGTCTACTCACAGCAGGTCTCAGCGCGTCAGTAGGTCTACCTACAGCACCGGGCAGGCAGTAGTCCCTACGTACAGCAGGTCACGGTCAGTAGTCTCCAGCTACAGCACGGTTCAGGTACAGTAGCTCTACTAGCAGGCAGGTGCAGTCCGTCACCGTTTGTTCTACTTACAGCAGGTCAGCGTCAGTAGTCTACTAAGGCAGGTCAGCGTCCAGTGTCTAACTACAGCACGGTCAGGTCAGTAGTCTACGTAAAACGCGGTCACGCGTTAGGTCAGCTTCACTAAGAGCACGTGGTCCCAGCAATGCAGAGTAGTCTACTGTTGCTGTATTCTAGTTCAGAAAGTTATTTCATTAACAAGTTCGAATGTGATCACACAGCCTTGAAACCCATAAAACCCTTTTTTTTCCCCAAACAGGGGGGTTTTCCCATAACCAAAAAAAAAGGGGGGGGACCTTAAACCAGGTCCATTATTTACCTGCTTGACCTGATGATGTCACAGGTTCCTGGTGGTTACTGTCCACCTACATCATCATCACCCCAGCACAGAAACAAATACAACAGGTAGGTAATAACCTATTTGCACCCCACAGAGGAACAGACACAGTCATCATCATCAACACATGATTCATGTTCATCCCCCCCATCCTTGAGGGAAGCGCTGCTTCTTTTTGAAGAGGAAAAAAAGGGAGGAAATTGAATCCGCCCCCCAAAACATTTTGTAGGACACTTATTTGGGATCACCAGGACATCATTCATCATGTATGCCTGCTTCAGCTTTGTCAAACATTTTCTGCGAACGGTATTTGAGTTTCATGACTGCTGGTATACAGCTGCGACACCCATCACCCATACTGCTTGTTCAGCTGTTCAACCAACAGCTTCTGACCAAGGATATTTAAGAGCGATCTGCGTCAATTCTGGTTTAACAAGACTGGCACCCATCATGCATAACCCCTGGTTCAGCTTGTTCAAACAATTCTGCCAACGGTTTTTATGACAATGTTTCTTCTCGTCCTCCTATTTCCCCCCTCCGCCCCTACAATTCTGTCTGTATTCATCACAGAGTATAGGTTGTCCACTGGGGATGTTCACGTGCTGGTTCGTCAGTTTGTGTTGTTGTTGTTGTGTTGGACACTGCCTCCAAGTTCACCACACATTAACTTCTATATTACCGTTGTTACTAAAAACCAGATCCGGTCAATCAAGCTTTTCTCTGACATTTGCTCGCCATTCCTTCCACTGCTATCGTTGTACAGGCACATCCCCTTTGGTCGCAGAAACGAATGATCTCTTGGTCAGAAGGTCTAAAGGTGGAACTTCTGGAGTATCCAAGGTCATGACGCATGTGGAATTTGGAAGAGGTGACCTCTTGGTCACGATTGCATTTACTTAGGTATTGAGTTTTATATAGTCGGACGTTCCCAGCCTGAAGGTAATGATGATTCCACCTGCATGTTCATGTTATTTTTGTCGAGTCTTGAGAGGAAACAAACAGTCAGTAGTATCATGTACTAGACAACAGTTTTCTGCTACAGTAACCTCCATATTATTTATGGGGGGGGGGATGGTGCGACAATCCATTGTACTCCAGGCTTGCCCCGGTTCTGAAAGATCTTGCCTGGGGAACGGCGTTGTCAGGGTGAAAGTGGGCCTCATTGTTCGATCTTCAGGTGCGTTACGAACATGGGAAAGCGTGCTCTGGGGCCAGACCCAGGTCGGTTTTATGTAGCCCTGATATCTATATCTAATTATTATTATGCACCTTCACCTTCTGTTGGATTTAATGCTCTTTTATATTTTTATCTTCAAGCTGCAGAAACATCAGTCAGACGATTACAACTCTACTAGTTTAACATTACAAACTCTTTAACCTGTTCACAATTTAATAAACAATCCAGATTTAAGCTGAAAGTGGTTGCAACACATTATTGTCTCAAAGATACTGATATATAGCAGAAATAAATACACATGTTTAATGAATAGAGATTAGCCTACCTGGGCTCCATCATCCAGGACTTTTGACTGGTAACATAACTGATCTGGGGATATATACCAGTAAATAAATACACATGTTATGTTATATGACAAACATTAGTCCTACCTGGGCGTCATCATCCAGCGATCTATTGGTCGACCCTGCATGTAAACCAGTGAAGGTACGGCTGGAGAACACAGGGATCCTTGTTGGTCGTGTCGTAGAGAGTTGCAACGCGTGTAGATAGTGTTTCTGTTAACATCTCCTGGCAGATCGGCTTGTAGCGGTTCTGGTTCTGGCCCTGGTTCTGGACTGTCCCATCCGAGTACAAAACCTGGGGATATTTGGAAGTTGCCCCCATGAAGGAACTCTTGGCGACGTGGTGCGAACATCACTGAATCTTCGACTAATGAGAGACGAGGAGCGGAGGTGGGAGACGAGAGAAGAAGGAATGAGTAGAGAAGATGGTATTCAATAGCCCCATCATCACCTGAAGACTGTCACACCACAGAGACCAAAGAATGAAGTTATCAGAGACAGTTCGGTAGACTGGAGACTGTTTGGAGCATGAGTCAGGAGCAGACTGCTTTAAATAGGTTTCAGAGAGCTCCGTCCTTCAGGTGTGGTCAAGACAGACAAGGTGTTGATTGCATAAACTCCTCTGTATGTTTTACGCATTGGGAACACTTAGAGCTGTAACAAGTAACTAACATGTGACTCACCTCTGTAGTTCTAACCACGTATGGACCAGAACTTAATCACACGGAAGTATCTTAGACGATTCTCGGGGCTGAATTTGAGATTAGACTGCTCTATAATAGTTGACTGCATCCACACTTTGGTTTGGTAGAAAACGTTTAGGATAAAAACATGACTTTACTCAGCATAGAGTCTGTCAGAAGATACCATCACACATTACAACAGAGGGACTGTTCTTGGAATTACGGTTGCGAGGATCACATTCATTAATATCCCACAAGCTTAGCGACTCTGACTCAACAACTAAAAAACTCAAAGTAGTAACATTTGCATTTCACATACATTACAATCACATACACAATACACATACATAGATACAGATATGTTTAACAACCTGAATGAAACGGAGGAGATGTTTCATTCATAATTAATACAGAATGGAGTGTTTCATTTATTGGTGTTGTTTGAGGAAGATGGTCCAAGTTTTATTTACCAGTTTATTACCTGGTAATGAAGTAGTTTACAAGTAAGAGTTGACATCAAGGCTGTGTGTATGTAGAGTTTAGAAATGTGGTTCCTACAACACTGTGGTCAGAGCAGCACTGGACTGTTTAACACCTCAGACTTCAGCAGCTTGTAGATTCTTCAGTTGAGGCCTTTTCTCAGTAAGAGTAGAGGAGACTGGGAACAACTAACAGCTTTTAGACTTTAGTTTATTATGAAACACTAATTAAGTAGATTAATGAATATTTTTATACAACAACACTTATCTCACTACACATTACACCACTAAGTATGTTCCTAGGACGTACCAGGCATTTACAAATTCCAACAGTGGCTGGATATTAAATGTTACAATTGACCAGTAGGTGAATGTTCCATCCAGGTCCAATAATTTAACAAAAAGAGAAGCAGCAAGTATATTTACTTCAGGGACTCAAAACCCTTTTTCTTGCTTCAATAAACACTAAAGTCTATCATATGGATTTTTAAACAAACCTCTTGGTCATGTTAGAGCACCTACTAGACCAACCATTATCACATTGAATAAAGCCTTTCACTGGTTTCTAATTGGACTTATTTTATCTGTTTACAACTGACCTGTGGATTCTTGTTTCCCCAGTCTACCCTACCGTCATTCGCTATAATATTTAATAGTCGATCTGCCTTCACTCTTATAGTAAAAAAAAAAAAAATACTTCAATTCGACCATATAAAATGTTGAAAACAGCTATGAAGCAAGGTCACTACTAATTTTTACGTTCTTGTAATATACCTTTGTAGCGGTTGTGATTTAAAGGATGTGGACGTTTATTTGCTGAATTGTTTACATGTAGTGTTGCCGTTTGAGAATGTTGGCTTGGATGACACTGTAATACTTATCTAATCAATTTTCTTAATTTCATGAAACAATAGAAATCCTTTATTTTCCAGGTTGCATGCATTAGTTAAGATAATGTTTACCAGTTGGCATCCTGAACATTTTATAAGATCATGAGAAAATGAAAATCTTACAATACCATTTCTAAGCTTCTCATTTATTGTCTGTTAAAAACTCCCCCAGCACTTATTGAGGCTGTGGAGCAGGAGAACACCTCGTTCGGTACTCTCCCCAGGGAAAAGCACGTGAATGAACTGTGAGCTCTGTGCGAGGCTCCTGGCTTGGGTACTGTGGTAGTCTATAATAACATATCAAGAGCGGGGGGTGGGTACCCTTTGTGGCGTAGTATAAATACACATATAGAGGATGACTGTGGTAGTAGAATGACACAGTATTCAGAGGGATACTGGTGGTAGTATAAATACACAATATCAGGAAGTACTGTGGTCAGTATATCTCTCAC
>NW_019942638.1:491260-494938 GCF_002910315.2 Salvelinus sp. IW2-2015
GAGAAATAAAAAAATATTGACGTGAAATAATAAAGAGGGATGGGAAGCCAAAATTCTAACTTGCTTTGTCATTGCTGGTTTTTAACCAACATTCTTGAAATCTGATCATTACTTCAATGATTAGGGACCTGCTTTTTGTGTACTGAACAAGACTCATATTGTCTAACGATGATCACATTTTCAATCCCTGTTCAACCTCACTTGAACCAGGAAAAACACATTTTAATATTCCCCTTTTTTTTCCAAGTCCAAGACAACAAAGATCCCCATTGTTGAGCTGCTGTCCACCAACAACTAAATGAAATAGATGTTTCTGCACTTCAGTGGAAGACATAAAGACAGAGCTGATCCTCACTACCAGGTAGCAGTGAAGTCCACTACCTGCTGCTGACAGAGCTGATCCTCACTACCAGGGTAGCAGGTTAATGTCCACTACCTGCTGCTGACAGAGCTGATCCTCACTACCAGGGTAGCAGGTTAATGTCCACTACCTGCTGCTGACAGAGCTGATCCTCACTACCAGGGTAGCAGGTTAATGTCCACTACCTGCTGCGACAGAGCTGATCTCACTACCAGGGTAGCAGGTTAATGTCCACACTGCTGCTGACAGAGCTGATCCTCACTACCAGGGTAGCAGGTTAATGTCCACTACCTGCTGCTGACAGAGCTGATCCTCACTACCAGGTGGTAGCGTTAATGTCCACTACCTGCTGCTGACAGAGCTGATCCTCACTACCAGGGTAGCAGGTTAATGTCCACTACCTGCTGCTGACAGAGCTGATCCTCACACCAGGGTAGCAGGTTAATGTCCACTACCTCTGCTGGACAGAGCTGATCCTCACTACCAGGTAGGAGGTTAATGTCCACTACCTGCTGCTGACAGAGCTGATCCTCACTACCAGGGTAGCAGGTTAATGTCCACTACCTGCTGCTGACAGAGCCTGATCCTCACTACCAGGTAGCAGGTTAATGTCCACTACCTGCTGCTGACAGAGCTGATCCTCACTACCAGGGTAGCATTAATGTCCACTACCTGCTGCTGACAGAGCTGATCCTCACTACCAGGGTAGCAGGTTAATGTCCACTACCTGCTGCTGACAGAGCTGATCCTCACTACCAGGGTAGCAGGTTAATGTCCACTACCTGCTGCTGACAGAGCTGATCCTCACTACCAGGTAGCAGTTAATGCCACTACCTGCTGCTGACAGAGCTGATCCTCACTACCAGGTAGCAGGTTAATGGCCACTACCTGCTGCTGACAGAGCTGATCCTCACTACCAGGTAGCAGGTTAATGTCCACTACCTGCTGCTGACAGAGCTGATCCTCACTACCAGGGTAGCAGGTTAATGTCCACTACCTGCTGCTGACAGAGCTGATCCTCACTACCAGGGTAGCAGGTTAATGTCCATACCTGCTGCTGACAGAGCTGATCCTCACTACCAGGAGTAGCAGGTTAATGCCACTACCTGCTGCTGACAGAGCTGATCCTCACTACCAGGGTAGCAGGTTAATGTCCACTACCTGCTGCTGACAGAGCTGATCCTCACTACCAGGGTAGCAGGTTAATGTCCACTACCTGCTGCTGACAGAGCTGATCCTCACTACCAGGGTAGCAGGTTAATGTCCACTACCTGCTGCTGACAGAGCTGATCCTCACTACCAGGTAGCAGGTTAATGTCCACTACCTGCTGCTGACAGAGCTGATCCTCACTACCAGGGTAGCAGGTTAATGTCCACTACCTGCTGCTGACAGAGCTGATCCTCACTACCAGGGTAGCAGGTAAATGTCCACTACCTGCTGCTGACAGAAGGTATATTCTCTTTCACAACACATTCAAATGTTATTTACTTATTTTTAATTAGAAGGATGAAATATACATTTAAAAATAACATTGTAATCATATGCAAAGTGAGTCTAGGCTAAGCAGTAAATTATTTTACAGATTTGTTTCAAAATACATTTGTAGGAAGTTGATCCTGAGATTAACATGATATATGTTATTGAATTATCACGTATGATGTCGATCACAGCTTGAATTTCAGATCAGGTCAAATCTAATCTCAACACTCAAAACCAAATCAGCTACTTGGTTAAATCTTTAAGAATCAATGGGTACAAATCATTCATTTAAAAGTCCAAATGGATACAACAATCACAGATTGACCCTTTAACAAGAGAAAAAGACTTACAAATAATATACAGAGTGAATCTACTACAGCAGGTCAGTAGTCTACTACAGCAGGTCAGTAGTCTACTAAAGCAGGTCAGTAGTCTACTAAAGCAGGTCAGGTCAGTAGTCTACTGAAGCAGGTCAGTAGTCTACTAAAGCAGGTCAGTAGTCTACTACAGCAGGTCAGGTCAGTAGTCTACTACAGCAGGTCAGGTCAGTAGTCTACTACTACCAGGGTAGCAGGTTAATGTCCACTACCTGCTGCTGACAGAGCTGATCCTCACTACCAGGGTAGCAGGTTTAATGTCCACTACCTGCTGCTGACAGAGCTGATCCTCATTACCAGGGTAGCAGAAGGTATATTCTCTTTTCACAACACATTCAAATGTTATTTACTTATTTTTAATAAGAAGGATGAAATATAAATGTTATAATAACATTGTAATCATATGCAAAGTGAGTCTAGGTTAAGCAGTAAATATTTCAGATATTTGTTTTCAAAATACATTTTGTAGGAAGTTGATCCTGAGATTAACATGATATATGTTATTGAATTATCACGTATGATGTCGATCACAGCTTGAATTTCAGATCAGGTCCAATCTAATCTCAACACTCAAAACCAAATAACCTACTTGGTTATATCTTTAGAAATCAATGGGTACATATCATTCATTTAAAAGTCCAAATGGATACAACAATCACAGATTGACCCTTTAACAAGAGAAAAAGACTTACAAATAATATATCAAATCATCAAATCAAATCAAGTTTATTTTATATAGCCCTTCGTACATCAGCTAATATCTCGAAGTGCTGTACAGAAACCCAGCCTAAAACCCCAAACAGCAAGCAATGCAGGTGTAGAAGCAATATACAGAGTGAATCTACTGAAGCAGGTCAGTAGTCTACTAAAGCAGGCCAGGTCAGTAGTCTACTAAAGCAGGTTCAGTAGTCTACTAAAGCAGGTCAGTAGTCTACTACAGCAGGTCAGTAGTCTACTAAAGCTGGTCAGTAGTCTACTAAAGCAGGTCAGGTCATAGTCTACTAAAGCAGGTCAGGTCAGTAGTCTACTACAGCAGGTCAGTAGTCTACTAAAGCAGGTCAGTAGTCTACTAAAGCAGGTCAGGTCAGTAGTCTACTAAAGCAGGTCAGGTCAGTAGTCTACTACGCAGGTCAGTAGTCTACTAAAGCAGGTCAGTAGTCTACTAAAGCAGGTCAGGTCAGTAGTCTACTAAAAGCAGGTCAGTAGTCTACTAAAGCAGGTCAGGTCAGTAGTCTACTACAGCAGGTCAGGTCAGTAGTCTACTACAGCAGGTCAGGTCAGTAGTCTACTACAGCAGGTCAGGTCAGTAGTCTACTACAGCAGGTCAGGTCAGTAGTCTACTACAGCGAGGTCAGGTCAGTAGTCCTACACAGACGGTCAGGTCAGTAGTCTAACTACAGCAGGTCAGGTCAGTAGTCTACTACAGCAGGTCAGGTAAGTTGTCTACTACAGCAGGTCAT
>NW_019942638.1:495931-526047 GCF_002910315.2 Salvelinus sp. IW2-2015
TCTACTACAGGCAAGTCAGTCAGAGTCTACTACAGCAGAGGCCAGCTAAGGTCTACTGAAGCAGCGTCCAGTGTCTTCTAAAGCCAGTCAGGTCATAGTCTACTACAGGCAGTCAGTTCATAGTCTACTGAAGCAGGTCAGTAGTCTACTAAAGCAGGCAGGTCAGTAGTCTACTAAAGCAGGTCA
Source organism: Salvelinus sp. IW2-2015 (assembly GCF_002910315.2). Taxonomy (NCBI): domain Eukaryota; kingdom Metazoa; phylum Chordata; class Actinopteri; order Salmoniformes; family Salmonidae; genus Salvelinus; species Salvelinus sp. IW2-2015. The sequence goes on from NW_019942638.1 coordinate 496,118, forward strand.
GGTCAGTAGTCTACTAAAGCAGGTCAGTAGTCTACTAAAGCAGGTCAGGTCAGTAGTCTACTAAAGCAGGTCAGTAGTCTACTAAAGCGGTCAGTAGTCTACTAAAGCAGGTCAGTATAGTCTACTAAAGCAGGTCAGAAGTCTACTAAAGCAGGTCAGAGTAGTCTACTAAAGCAGGTCATAGTCTACTACAGCAGGTCAGGTCAGTAGTCTACTAAGCAGGTCAGTATCTACTAAGCAGGTCAGTAGTCTACTAAAGCAGGTCAGGTCAGTAGTCTACTAAAGCAGGTCAGTAGTCTACTAAAGCAGGTCAGTAGTCTACTAAAGCAGGTCAGTATAGTTCTACTAAAGCAGGTCAGTCAGGTCTACTAAGCAGGTCAGAGTCTACTAAAGCAGGTCAGTAGTCTACTAAGCAGGTCAGTAGTCTACTAAGCAGTATCAGTATCTACTAAGCAGGTCAGTAGTCTACTACAGTCAGGTCAGTAGTCTACTAAAGCAGGTCAGGTCAGTAGTCTACTAAAGCAGGTACAGTAGTCTACGAACAGCAGCGTCAGGTCAGTAGTTACTAAGCAGGTCCATAGTCTACTAAAGCAGGTCAGAGGTGCTCTACTACAGCAGGTCAGGTAGTAGTCTACTAAAGCAGGTCAGTAGTCTACTAAAGTCAGGTCAGTAGTCTACTACAGCAGTGTCAGAAACGTTATTCTCCTAAACAGGTCAGGTGGTTGTCGTGGACTCACAGCAAAATCAACAAATGGGCTCTTTGTTGTCTTTGGACTTGCGAACAAAGTCAAGGGGAATATATAGTAAGTCTAAATGCTGTTTACAGTGCAGTTCATTCCTAGCGTCGTACTCATGTGAGTTGTAAACACGAAGGACATCATGGTCGAAGGTCAGTAAGAATTTGTGAGGCCTACCATCATCTACGTTAGACAATAATGAGTCATGGTCTACAGTACACCAAAGCCAGCGTCCCTAATCCACTTGAAAGTGGATAAGAGTCTCAAGGATTTTCAACGAATTGACGTTCGTGTAAAAACTCCAGTACTTAAACAGAATGACAAAGCAAGATAAGAATTTTGGCGCCTCATTTACCACCCAGCTCTTTAGATCATTTACATAACATCACAATATATGTTTCTCGTTTCTCGGTAGTTAGCCATTTCTCTAACTTTCAAAAGACTGTAGGGGTAAGTGGCTGTTTTTACACAGGCAACCGCTTAGAATTCTTATCACTAACAAGACATAGTGCTGGTCAAGCCGATCTACTACCAAGCGCACAGCTCGTGCTCAGTTTAAGAGGTCATGTCTCTGATTGATTTTATGCAAAATAATCAGTTACTGTAAAAAAAGCAGAGTCATATGCAGTCAGTTTAGGTTCTACTTACAACAGCAGTCAGGAGGTGCGCAGAGTCTACTAAAGCTGGTCAGTACGTCTACGCTAAAGCCAGGTCAGGAGTCAGTACGTCTACTATAAGCAGGGTCAGGCATAGTCTACTACTAAAGCAGTAGTACCCAGTATGTTCTAACTAAAGCAGCAGGTCAGTAGTCTACTAAAGCAGGTCAGTCAGTAGTCTTACTAAAGCAGGTGTCAGTAGTCTACTAAAGGCAGGTCAGTTCAGTATCTACTAACAGCAGTCAGTCAGTAGTCTACTAAAGCAGGTCAGGGTCAGTAGTCTACTAAAGCAGGTCAGCAGTAGTCTACTAAAGCAGAGTTCAGGCAGTAGTCTACTAAAGCAGGTCAGTCTAGAGTCTCTAAAGCAGGTCAGTCAGTAGTAGTCTACTAAAGCAGGTCAGGAGTCTACTAAAGCAGGTCATCAGTAGTTCTACTAAAGCAGGTCAGGTCAGTAGTCTACTAAAAGCAGGTCAGGTCAGTAGTCTACTACAGCAGGTCAGGTCAGTAGTCTACTAAACAGGGTCAGTCAGTAGTCTACTACAGCAGGTCAGTAGTCTTACTAAGCAGGTCAGGTCAGTAGTCTTACTAAGCAGGTCAGGTCAGTAGTCTACTAAGCATCAGGTCTAGTTACTAACAGCAGGTCAGCGTCAGTAGTCTACTCTAAAGCAGGTCAGGTCACAGTAGTCTACTAAAGCAGGTCAGGTCAGTAGTCTACTAAAGCAGGTCAGGTTCGGTAGTAGTCTACTAAAGCAGGTCAGGTCAGTAGTCTACTGTGCTGATAGTTCAGAAAGTATTGTCATTAATAGTGAATGTTGATCACAGCGTGAAACTCAGGTCAAGACTAAACCAGGTCCATTATTACCTGCTTGACCTGATGATGTCACAGGTTCCTGGTGGTTATGTCACTTACATCATCATCACCACTCAGACAGAAACATATGAGTATACAACAAGGCCAGGCTTACATAGGTCTGCTAATTATACCTATTGACCCCCCCAGGCTCAACCGTAAGGGGGATAGGAAACTAACACACAATCATCAATCTAGTAGATCTATCAATGATGCTAACCTGTTTCATTCCCCATCAGACTTTGAAACCCTAATACCTTGATGGGCTAGAACGCTCGTGTCGGTTGCGGGTGGTTCTGCCTGGTGTAGCCTGGAGCAGTATTTCATAGCGATTATTGTAGAACCAGTTATATTTTAGGGAACAGAAGGAGTCTGCTACACCCTCACACTCGCGATATGCTTGGCGGGATGCGCGTGTTACGGAGGACTTAAACAGTAGCAGTCTTCCAACAGTCCGAGAGAGATATGATGCAGGGCTAATGTTTATCCTGTTCTATTTTTGGATCAAAGGCGACTCTTTGTTGCTTCGTCCCCAGTACTTTGCTGCCGGGCCACCAAGCTTGTCCGCTGGAAGCCGTGTTTTCACTATTGGCAGAGGGTTAGCATGTCCACAGCGAGGAATATCTAGGTTATAAAGTTCGAGGCATCGTTTAATCAGGTTTGTTGCATTCTTGACCCCGTACAAAGTCTGATCCAACGGCTGCTCGCTTCGGTTTTCTTCAGGGGAAACTGCCTATCCGGAGTCATCCACATTATCGGAGCCTTCTATCACTTTACCGCAGCCCATTGTTTATTAACTACTCTATTCAAGTCCTTCTAGATAAAGCTGCCCTTTCCATGACTTTTTTGCACTCTACCGTTCTATGTCCAGCTCTTCTCCCTGAATTTAGAGGATAACACTGACACATGCATTACTATGTAGGATTTAATACGATTTAGTATGGTACTTCCAACGATCACTATTATAAGGGTATATAAGTGTATCTGTATTAATGAGATCTTTAGTTCTTAAGTATTGCCTAATCATCGAGTCAGTAACCAGTGAAACCTTAGATATTTAGTATTCCCTTGAGTTTGCACCCCTACTGAATTACTCAATAGCTATTAAAAGTTTTTCTAATATCATTCGTACGGAATCTGTCTATCCAACCTGTCATTGTTTAGTTGGAATTGTACTGACAGTGATATTCAATCATTATCTGATTCTATTGTCTACCATTTCACGTGGGCTAAGTCGTATTTATCTCTACCTTTTAGTTTAATAGCTAGTGCTTAACAAGGTCATTCAGAATCTTCTTTATCAGTTTAATGCACTGAACATGTCAGTCACTATTTATCACGAGTTTTTCTAAGGCTGTTGTAATCTCCTTCTCTCCTCTTTTTCCGGTGTTCTCTGTCCTCGTATTCAAGTCATTCTGTTTAGCTGTCATCACCATTTTACAGGGGCTAGGCAGATTTAATGATTCGTATTATTATTCACGTATGCCTCGATGTGCGGTAGTTTAACAGGTATTCAATACTACTGATTACTGTCATGATTCTCCTATCTTAGCAGGGCTGTGTTATATCTTCCTAAGGTAGTTGGTACTATTCAAAGCTCTTTATCTTCAAGTTATGTCACTCATTTTCAGCGGCTGTTGTTTTTCCCTTAGGGTATAACGATAACGGCTATATCATTAAAAGTCTCTTTATTACGTTTTCTACTGTCATGCAATTCTAGAGGACTGTAAACTTTATCCCTAATGTAGTGATTTGTGATTCAATCTCTTACTTAGTGCTATTCACCAATTCAGAGCATGCCTAATATAGTCTATCCCTGATAGTTAGGGTATTTCAATGCTCTTTTTCACTTGTCGATTCTTCTCCAATTCCAGTGGCTAAAAGTCTGTTTTCAACCTATGGTAGTAGTAGTTCTGTGTATTCAATCTCTTTACTTGTCATTCTCCGATTTACAGGGCTGTGTATTTCTCCGTGGTGAATTGATAATTCAATCCTCTATTTACTATACATTCTTCACATGTCTAGTGGCTGTTATTTTCCCTGTTGGCAGATTACATTAAACTACAATAGTTGTGGTAATTCATCTCTTTTTATCTGTCATTCACCATTTCAGGGCTGTGGTTTAGCAGGTCAGGTCAGTAGTCTACTAAAGCAGGTCAGGTCAGTAGTCTACTAAAGCAGGTCAGGTCAGTAGTCTACTACAGCAGGTAAGGTTAGTAGTCTACTAAAGCAGGTCAGGTCAGTAGTCTACTGTGCTGATAGTTCAGAAAGTATTGTCATTAAAAGTGAATGTTGATCACAGCGTGAAACTCAGGTCAGACTAAACCAGGTCCATTATTACCTGCTTGACCTGATGATGTCACAGGTTCCTGGTGGTTATGTCACTACATCATCATCACCAGCACAGAAACAAATACAACAGGTAGGTAATAACCTTTGACCCCAACAGAGGAACAGACACAGTCATCATCATAGACACAATGATCATGTTCATCCCCCCCATCCCCATCCTTGAGGGGAAGCGCTGTCTGAGTATCAACATTTAGACACTTATTTGGGATCACCAGGACATCATCATCATTATGCCTGTTCAGCTTGTCAAACAGTTCTGCGAAGGTATTTGAGGTCTGATCTGGTAACAGCTGGACACCATCACCATACTGCTTGTTCAGCTTGTCAAACAGTTCTGCGAAGGTATTTGAGGTCTGATCTGGTAACAGCTGGACACCATCATCATAACCCTGGTTCAGCTTGTCAAACAATTCTGCCAAGGTTTTTGATGACAATGTTTTCTTCTGGTCCTCCTTTTCCCCCCCTCCGGCCACCAACTGTCTGTATTCACAGCAGAAGGTTGTCCACTGGATGTTCACTCGTTTGTTCAGTTTGTTGTTGTTGTTGTTGTTGTTGGGAACTGCTCCAGTCACCACATAAGCTTCTATATTCCTGTTGTTACTAAAACAGTCCGTCATCAGCTTTTCTCTGACATTTCTCTCCATTTCCTTCCAGCTGCCATCGTTGAAGGACACCACCTGGGGAACGATGTTGGTCAGGGTAAAGGTGGACTTCTGAGTATCAAGGTCATGAGCATGTGAATTTGGGAAGAGGTGACCTCTGGTCACATCTTTACTTGGTATTGAGTTAATATAGTCGGAGTTCCCAGCCTGGTATGGATGATCCACCTGCATTTCATGGTTGTTGTTGTCGAGCTGAAGGAAACAACAGTCATATATTCATTAACAAGTTTTCTGTACAGTAACCTCTATTTTATTGGGGGGGGGGGGGTCACAATCCATTGTACTCCAGCTGCCCCCGTTGAAAGATCTTGCCTGGGGAACGGCGTTTGTCAGGGTGAAAGTGGACCTCATTGTATCATCATCAGGTGCGTACGAACATGGGAAAAGGTGGCCTCTGCCCAGACCCAGGTCGTTATTTATGTAGCCTGATATCTTATATCTATATTATTATTATGCACCTTCACCTCATGTTGGGATTTAATCTCTTTTATATTTTTATCTTCAAGCTGCAGAAAACATCAGTCAGACATTACAACTCTAACTAGTTTAGACATTACAACTCTTTAACTAGTTCACAATTTAACAATCCAGATTTAAGCTGAAAGTGGTTGCAACACATTATTGTCTCAAAGATACTGATATATAGCAGTAAATAAATACACATGTTTAATGAATAGAGATTAGTCCTACCTGGGGCTCCATCATCCAGGACTGACTAGGTAACATAACTGTCTGTGATATATACCAGTAAATAAATACACATGTTATGTTATATGACAAACATTAGTCCTACCTGGGGCTCGATCATCCAGCGATCTATTGGTCGACCTGATGTATAACCAGTGAAGGTGTAGGCTGAGAACACAGGGATCCTGTTGGTCGTGTCGTAGAGAGTTGCAAACATGTAGAAGTTTTTGTACTTCTGGCAGATCGGCTTGTAGCGGTTCTGGTTCTGGCCCTGGTTCTGGACTGTCCCATCATACAAAATACCTGGGAGATTTGGAGTTGACCCATTCAGGAAGAACTTATTGCACTGTGGAACAACACTGAAGTTCTCCACTACATGAGAGAGAGCAGGAGGAAGGAGAGAGAGAAGGAGGAGAGTAGAGAGATGATTCAATACCCCCATCATCACCTGAAGACTGTTCACCACAGAGACAAAGATGAAGTTACAGAGAACAGTTGGTAGACTGGAGACTGTTGAGCTGAGTCAGGACAGACTGCTTTAAATAGGTTTTCAGAGACTCCTCCTTCATGTGTCAAGACAGAAAGAGTTGATTTGCATAAACTCCTCTGTATGTTTCCATGGAAACTGCTGTAACAAATAACATGTGACTCACCTCCTGTAGTTTCTAACACGTATGGACCCAGAACTTAATCACACAAGAGTATAGTTCTGGGTGAATGAGATTAGACTGCTCTAAATAGTGACTGCATCCACACTTTGGTTCTGGTAGAACAACGTTTTAGGATAAAAACATGACTTTACTCAGCATAGAGTCTGTCAGAAGATACACATCACACAATTACAACAGAGGGACTGTTCTGGAATTACGGTTGCTGGAGATCCACATTCATTAATATCCCACAAGGTTAGCGACTCTGACTCAACAACTAAAAAACTCAAGTAGTAACATTTGCATTTCACATACATTACATCACATACACATCACATACTAGATACAGATATGTTTCACACTGAATGAAACGGAGGAAGATGTTTCATTCATTAATTAATACAGTATGGATGTTTCATTTATTGGTGTTGTTGGAGGAAGATGTGTCCAAGTTTATTACCAGTTTATTACCTGGTAACTGAAGTAGTTTACAGTAAGAGTTGACACAAGGCTGTGTATGTAGAGTTAGAAAATGTGGTTCCTAACAACACTGTGGTCAGAGCAGCACTGGACTGTTTAACACCTCAGACTCAGCAGCTGTAGATTCTTCAGTTGAGGCCTTTTCTCAGTAAGAGTAGAGGAGACTGGGGACAAACTAACACTTTTAGACTTTAGTTTATTATGAAAACATTATTAAGTTAGATTAATAATATTTTTATACAAACAACATATCTCAGCTACCATTACACACTAAGTATGTTCCTAGGACGTACCAGTCATTTACAATTCAACCGAGTGGCGGATATTAAATGTTACAATTGACCAGTAGGTGAATGTTCACAGGTAATAATTTAACAAAAAGAGAAGCAGCAAGTATATTTACTTCAGGGACTCAAAACCCTTTTTCTTCTTCAATAAACCTAAAAGTCATCAATGGATTTAAACAAACCTCTTGGTCATGTAGAGACACTAACAACCATTATCACATTGAATAAGAGCTTTCTACCTGGTTTCTAATTGGACTTATTTATCTGTTACAACTGACCCTGTGTTACTTTGTTCCCCAGTCTACCCTACTTCATGTATAATATTTAAAGTGACTGCTTCACTTAAGTAAAAAAAAAAAAAATACTTCAATGACCATAAAAATGTTAAACAGCTGAAGCAGGTCACACTATTTTACTTCTTGTAAAATTACCTTTGTAGTTGTGATTTAAAGATGTGGATGTTTATTTGCTAATTGTTTACATAAAGTGTTGCCTTGAATGTTGGCTTGTATGACATGATATACTATCAATAATTTCTTATTTCATGAAACAATAGAAATCCTTTATTTCCAGGTTCATCATTCAGTTAGATAATGTTTACCCAGTGGCATCCTGAGACATTTATAAATCATGAGAGAATAAAATATTAAAATCCCATTTCTAAGCTTCTCATTTATTGTGTAAAAACTCACCAGCATTTTTGAGGCAGAACTTGGAGACAGGAAGGACATCACCCTCTTCTGGTCTTCTCCCCACCAGGGAAAGGACAGGTGATGAACTGTGAGCTCTGTAGGAGGCTCCTGGTTGGGTACTGTGGTAGTATAAATACACATATCAGAGGTACTGTGGTAGTAAAATACACATATCAGAGGATGCTGTGGTAGTATAAATACATATAGAGGTACTGTGGTAGTATAAATACACATATCAGAGGGTACTGTGGTAGTTAAATACACATATCAGAGGGTATGTGGTAGTATAAATACACATATCAGTGGGATGGGTACTGTGGTAGTATAAATACACATATCAGAGGGTACTGTGGTGTATAAATACACATTTCTTGTTGTATAATAGGGGAGCATGGGGTCGGAGAAATGGGGTCGGGGAAAATACTTTTACAATGACAGAGTTAGGGCCTATTTTAAATTCCTCAAACACGTCTGTGATGGTTTCTTGTAAATGGCCTGGAGGTCTGATCACCACATCCCAGGAAGAGAAGTAGACTGACAGTAGGTTTACATTTGATTTGTCACCCAGTTCTAGTTCATATTCCCTTTCCTGAAGAATTGTTTTCCTGACAAAAATATATTGACGGTCTTTATCCAACCTCCCTTGTGTTCCAGTCTTGACTCTAATTATACCAGACAGGATCATCTTCATACAGAGGAGTTTATCCAACCCTCCTTGTACTCTTGACCACTAATTATACCAGACAGAATCACTTTCTTCCACATATCATCACAGAAAAGTTTATAAAGTTAATAATTTAGTTAGATAATGTTTACCCAGTGGCATCTTGAGACATTGATAGATCATGAGAGAAGATATATCAAAATACCATTTCTAAGCTTCTCATTTAATTATGTAAATCTCACCCCAGCACATTCTGAGGCAGAACTCAGAACTGCTGAGTATATTTTCAGTAACTGAAGTAGTTCACAGTAAGAGTTGACACAAGCCTGTGTATGTAGAGTTAGAAAATGTGGTTTACAACACTGTTGGTCAGAGCAGCACTGGACTGTTTAACACCTCAGACTCAGCACTGGACTGATTACACCTCAGACTCAGCAGCTGTAGATTCTTCAGTTGAGGCCTTTTCTCAGTAAGAGTAGAGGAGACTGGGGACAAACTAACACTTTTAGACTTTAGTTTATTATGAAAAAATTATCATTAAGAGGGTTTATCCAACCTCTTGTCAGTCTTGACCATAATTATGCCGCGCGCCCGCGCCGCCCCCCAGACAGGATCATTTCATACAGAGGAGTCTTATCAACCTCTGGTTCAGTCTTGACCATAATTATACCAGACAGGACTCATCTTTCTACAGAGGAGTTTATCCAACCTCCTTGTCAGTTCCTTGAACACTAATTATAGGCGGGCCCGGCGCCCCGGGCCCCCCCCGCGCCGCGCCCGCCAGAACAGGACTACTTCTAGGCCAGTTCTCTGTTTACTTCGTTTACACATCTTCTTCCCATATCATCACAGAAAGTTAATCAGTCTTAGATAATGTTTACCGAGTGGCATCCTGATGCATTGATAGATCATGAGAAAAGAAAATTATTAAAATGACATTTCTAAGCTGCTCATTTATTATGGAAAACTCACCCCGACATTCTGAGGCAGGAAGGACCAGCACCTCTCTCTGATCTACACGCCACCAGGGCAAGGAGAGTGATGAAGCGGTGTAGTTCTCGTGGAGAGCTCTGGTAAATAGCATCCGGTTCAATCTACTGCTGCTTCTTGTTGAGAGATGCCGCGGCTCCTCTGGACGTCACCGAGCTGCATTTAAGGGAGAGAGAGGAGAGAGAGAGGCAGGAGGACATCACCCTCTTCTGGTCTTCACCACTGGGCAGTTAGCAAGCTGGTGGTGGTATCAGAGGTCCTGGGGTAGATCACCAGGCGACGGGGCCGAACGTGAGGCAGGAGGGAGCGCTGGAGGTACTGTATGTCCAAGGGTTCATACACTAATACATACAGAGAATACATAAAGTGACAGATCAGTACTAAGCTTCTCAGCACATGACAGCAGATTTACAGCATGAAGGTAAGTGACAGATACTAGATTTAGTTTGTGTAATTATAGGACAAAGAATGCATAGGCCTTTTATGACAGATAAAGGAAGGAGTGTCATAATGGAAGGGGTTTCATCTGTAAAAAGTCCACACTGAATTTAATGGAAAGCTGTGTACCATTCAATACATGGACAAATAGTAAGATTAACACAATGCATATCTTGCCATTATTGTTAAGTACTTCATGGTTGCAGATGCCAAGGGAATTGAATAGCTACCTAACATTGCAATACATTGCAGAACCATATTTCATGTGTAGATTGAAATGCAAGGCAAATGTTACGTTCCACAGTTTGTCTGTGTGTTGTTGGGTTTGGTGTGTATTTTCAGGAAATGGCGTCCTGTGTTGGCTGTTGGTCTTAAAAGTTGTTGAAAGTATTTTGTAGCCTCTTCCTGCAGAGGTATGTGTATGCCATAGGACTGAGTGTTTTTGGTTTATTTAAATTGTTCAACTAAGTTTGAATTATTCTGTTTCATTTGTTCCCAGAGGGGAAGGGGAAGGCACCTTGGGAGTGTTTAGGCAAGAAGGCCTGCGGGGCATACATAACCGTAGTATTGAATCTGTTCTATGCACTAGGTAAGACCTGGGCATCACCCTCCTGTATTTTGGTTAGCCGCCAGTTGGTGCTAAAGGTTAGGTAAGCTGTGGGAAGGCAGGTAAGGTAGGAGAGGGGACTTTTACTTTCTTTGCTTTGGTTCAGTCCAGCCAGTTTTCCACCTTACGTGTTTAGGAGAATTAGATTCCCTGTAAACGGTATTTTTCCCTGCCGTCCTTTCCCGCACCTACGATCACATACCTTTTTCACTCCACGGGGAGTTGAGTTGTAGCAGGGTGTTGCGTTCCCTCCTCCAAGAGACGTACGTAACAGCAAATATCACGATTTCTACCCCATTAAACTAGATAACATAATACATGTATTAGCTAATCCATGACTGATACATGTTGAATAAAACTGTTATACACTGGAACCGAAAATAAACTACTGTACAGTAGCATGCTAAAGTTACTGTACTGTAGCCTGCATCACGTAAACACTATTTCACAACTTCACAGACGTCTTACAACATACAACAAAGCACGAATATAAGCGATAGTGTGCATTAAAATAGCTACGATTGTAAAAATACTATTGAAAATGCAGACAAGTAGCCGCTGATTGTACCAGTAGTTACCGATACCAAACCAATGCTACGGGTATCATAGGTAGATGACTGCAGAGATAGAACTGTATAATGTTTTCAATTCACTTTTCCATTCTTCTTACAACTTCACAGATGTAGCATTAAGATGACAATCCATTTCATTCAACCTTATTAAAGATACTTCCTCTGTAACTCTCCGTTTGATGTAAACAATGATCCGATGAGGGGAAAGTGTCATGGCCGCCGTTTGCTTTTGGGGCGGAGCTAAMGTCAAAGGGCGAATATGATTGGACCACACGTGATTGGATACGGTTCTTTGAGACTGTCTCGCATTGCCATTGGTGGATTATCGCTGGTTGAGACTGGCTAGACATCCGGTTGGCCTTAAACAGGAAAATAATGCGCAAAAGATTATAGCAAATTCGTGAAGCATCCTTATTTTGTCCCGCCTTGTTATTTTTAGACCTAAAGCTTAGTTTACTGTGGTGGAGAAAACAGGGATTTATGTGGATGTTCGCTGTCCTATAGTGTCATGTTGGATAAGTGCAACAGGACGGCTGAACTAAACCTAAATCAAGTCACACACTGTGTCCCAATTGACAACGATAAAAGGCAGAATTTCAAGGCAATATGTCAGAATTGTCGTGTTTTAATCCCAATTAAACTGCTGATTTAAGGTGTCGTTATTTGATTGATTTTGAAAGCCTGGTCGATGTATCCTTCACCGGGGAGGCTATCCCATAACACCCTGCGACAAGTAGCGGAAATGATTTTTAAAAATGTCTGAATTAACCGGTGACAAAGTCCCCGGTTTGGAGAAAATGTTCCACAGCGAACATAGCGAATAACTTTGAAATGTACGTTTATTTATTTACCAAATTGTTTAAATGCCTTAATCAGCGAAGGCCTCGTCGATGTTTCCTTCGCCGGGGAGGGTATCCCATAACACCTTGTGACAAGTAGCGGAAATAAAAAATAAAAAATGTCTGAATAAATGGCGGACAAAGTCCCCGGGTGGGAGAAAATGTTCCAGAGGAATAGCGAATAACTTTGTGAAATGTACTTGTATTTATTCACCAAATTGTTTAAAAGTTCAACAAATGACTTTCATGTGAATTTTCTATTCAAATGTTGAGTCAGTGCTTTTTATCAGCCCGCTAGCCAAGCTAAGTTGGCATCGGATCCAAAAACTAGTTAGCAGGCGATCTCTTCCTGCATATCAGCTGTTAAGAGATGAACTAAACTAACCAAGTATAAAGTCAGCAATGTGGCAATTGTGAAGACCCAGACATTTTTTAACCCTGAATTGAGGAACTTGCTGGTCAGCTAATGACAAATGTAGCAAATCTATAAACATAATTCAGAGANTCTCAGTAAGAGTAGAGGAGACTGGGGAACAAACTAACACTTTTAGACTTTAGTTTATTATGAAAAAATTATCATACAGAGGAGTTTATCCAACCCTCCTTGTCCAGTCTTGACCACTAATTATACCAGACAGGACTCATCTTCATACAGAGGAGTTTATCCAACCCTCCTGGTCCAGTCTTGACCACTAATTATACCAGACAGGACTCATCTTCATACAGAGGAGTTTATCCAACCCTCCTTGTCCAGTCTTGAACACTAATTATACCAGACAGGACTAACTCTAGGCCAGTTCCTCTGTTTACTTCAGACACATCTTCTTCCACATATCATCACAGAAAAGTTAATCAGTTAGATAATGTTTACCCAGTGGCATCCTGATGCATTGATAGATCATGAGAAAAGAAAATATTAAAATGACAATTTCTAAGCTGCTCATTTATTATGGAAAAACTCACCCCAGCACATTCTGAGGCAGGAAGGACATCACCCTCTTCTGATCTTCACCCCACCAGGGCAAGGAGAGTGATGAACTGTGAGCTCTGTAGGAGGCTCCTGGTAAATAGCATCCGGTCAATCCACTGCTGCTTCTTGTTGAGAGATGCCCGCCGGCTCTCTGGAGTCACCAGCTGCATTTAAGGGAGAGAGAGAGAGAGAGAGAGGCAGGAAGGACATCACCCTCTTCTGGTCTTCACCCCACTGGGGCAAGTTCAGAAGCCTGGGGTGGATACAAGGGGGCCTGGAGTAGATCACCAGGGACAGGGGCCGAATGTGAGGCAGGAGGGAGCGCTGGAGGTACCTGTATGTCCAAGGGTTCATACCTTATACATACAGAGAATACATAAGTGACAGATACAGTACTAAACATTCTTAGCACCATGATAGCAGATCTACAGCATGAAAGGTACGTGACAGATACTAGATTTAGTTGTGTAACTAWAGGACAAAGAATGCATAGGCCTTTATGACAGATACAGGAAGGGAGTGTCATAATGGAAGGGGTTTCATCTGTAAAAAGTTCACACTGCATTTATGGAAAGTTGTGTATCATTCAATACATGGACAAATAGTAAGATTAACACAATGCATATCTTCCATTATTGTAAAGTATTCATGCTTGCAGAATGCCAAGGGAATTGAATAGCCTACCTAACATTGCAATACATTGCAGAACCATATTCATGTGTAGATTGAAATGCAAGGCAAATGTTACGTTCCACAGTTTCTGTGTTGTTGTGGGTTTGTGTGTATTTCAGGAAATGGCGTCCTGTGTTGGCTGTTGGTCTTAAAAGTTGTTGAAAGTATTTTGTAGCCTCTCCTGCAGAGGTATGTGTATGCCATAGGACTGAGTGTTTTTGGTTTATTTAAATTGTTCACTAAGTTTGAATTATTCTGTTTCATTTGTTCCCAGAGGGGAAGGGGAAGGCACCTTGGGAGTGTTTAGGCAAGAGGCCTGCGGGCATACATAACCCGTAGTATTGAATCTGTCTATGCACACTAGGTAAGACCTGGGCGGATCACCTCCTGTATTTTGGTTAGCCGCCAGTTGGTGCTAAAGGTTAGGTAAGCTGTGGGAAGGCAGGTAAGGTAGGAGAGGGGACTTTTACTTTCTTTGCTTTGGTTCAGTCCAGCCCAGTTTCCCCACCTTAACGTGTTTAAGGAAGAATTAGATTCCCTGTAAACGGTATTTTTCCCTGCCGTCCTTTCCCGCACCTACGATCACATACCTTTTTCACTCCACGGGGAGTTGAGTTGTAGCAGGGTGTTGCGTTCCCTCCTCCAAGAGACGTACGTAACAGCAAATATCACGATTTCTACCCCATTAAACTAGATAACATAATACATGTATTAGCTAATCCATGACTGATACATGTTGAATAAAACTGTTATACACTGGAACCGAAAATAAACTACTGTACAGTAGCATGCTAAAGTTACTGTACTGTAGCCTGCATCACGTAAACACTATTTCACAACTTCACAGACGTCTTACAACATACAACAAAGCACGAATATAAGCGATAGTGTGCATTAAAATAGCTACGATTGTAAAAATACTATTGAAAATGCAGACAAGTAGCCGCTGATTGTACCAGTAGTTACCGATACCAAACCAATGCTACGGGTATCATAGGTAGATGACTGCAGAGATAGAACTGTATAATGTTTTCAATTCACTTTTCCATTCTTCTTACAACTTCACAGATGTAGCATTAAGATGACAATCCATTTCATTCAACCTTATTAAAGATACTTCCTCTGTAACTCTCCGTTTGATGTAAACAATGATCCGATGAGGGGAAAGTGTCATGGCCGCCGTTTGCTTTTGGGGCGGAGCTGTAAGCATGGCGAAGTATGATTCGCGGACCATCATCGGGGTGGTTGGCTGTAACGGTTGTTTTAGCTAGCACTTGTCTACGCCATTGCATTGTGGGGGTGAATTAGCACTATTTGAGGACTGGCTTATCAGATTCATCCAGGTGTCTGCGGCTTAAAACAGCGACCTCGTAATGCCGCACAGAAGATTCAATAGATAGACAATTGTGAAGCAATCCCTGATATTTGTCCTCCCCTACGCTGTGGTGTTTTTTATAACCCGACAGAACTTGAGTTGTACGCCTGTAGGTGGGAAGAAAACAAGGGATTGCCTGGGAATGTCTCGCTGCCTGCTACGTATAGTGTTGTGAAATAAGCGTGCAATGACAGGGCACTGCGTGAACTCAAAACCTTAAATTCCAACGCGTCACACACTGTAGTCCCAAATCGACAACCGATGAACAGCAGAAATTTCCGATGGCAAAGTACACTGTCAGAAGTTGGCGTGTCTCTCCAATACCCATACTCAAACTGCTGATTAAAGTGCTGCTTCAGTTACTGTTTCTTGATTCCTTGAAGGCCACTCGTCGATTTGTTGATCCTGCAGCCAGGGACGAGGTAGTAATCTCGTCGCATGCGTGGTCCTGTTAATAACCATGTTCAGCGCTGATGCGGTGGACCTCGTTATAATGCATTGGCTGGGCTCGTTATACATGCGCGACATTGGTTGGGCTTCTATATAATGCATCACGGGGCCTCGTTATAATGGTCGTGGGCGCCTCGTTATAAAATGACAAGTAGGTGGGCCTCGTCAGTCAATGGTGGCCTCGTTCATACAAATAAGGGTGGCTGCGTTATGAATGCAAATTGGCGGCCTCGATTTTGCTGGAGCAGTCGATAAACTTCACGCTCTTCTGTCAATGGAACCCAGCCTTACAACGATATATTCTGTATGTTTTATCGCATATTCAATGGTGACTTGTCCAATACTCATCATGTACTCTATTGTGTCAGAGTGGCTCATCTTTACCTCTAGCTGTCTGCCTGCGATATGAGATCCCAGCGAGTGTACTTTTCACCTCTCCGGGTAGCTGTCCAGGGTCCTAGAAACGAGTCTCTACTTCTTCTTTCTTGTCAATCGACAGAGTACGTTGGTCTCGTCCACTCTCTCCCGCACGAATCCATTCCCATTGTAGTGGCACCGAATAACATAGTTCGTTCGCCCCATCATCTCTTGGGAACATTCCCTACCTGTAGGTTATGGGCTACTGTTCTGTGAATCACTAAAGCCGTTATAACAGTTAGGTTGTATAGGCTTACTGTCTTAAGTCACTTAGATTACATCAGGTTAGTAGAGTTAGGTCTCACCCTGTCTCTTCAGATCTGGCGACTGAACTCCGTTTTCTCACAAATACACAACACCAAAAGACGAAAAAATCACAATGATTTTATGTTCGGCAGATTTCGTAATTCGTATCTACATGTTTCGAGTAATCTGTACTCAATCCCAGACTAAGACCACCTTCACGCAGCCCTTTCCCTCCAAGAGCATAGTGTGACGTAGAACCTTCGAGAAGAAGGTGGGGAATGGGAGTGGAGGAGGGAACTGCTAGCCGGCCACTATGAGCCTGGTTGCTGGGCGCGCGCGCGGGCAGGTGGAGTGACCGAACGGGGCGCCGGAGGGCGGCAGACGGAATTGTCAAAATGGATCGTCTTCAAAGTTCAAGTGCTGACCATAGGCGGACGGCCGTAATGGGGAGGGCTGCCCTGAACCACGGTCCTGTGAACCCCACCATCGAGAGACACACGTACGGGTTTCCAGTTAAATCATTAGAGGCGTTCCGATTTCAAGAGAGAAAACGTCAGAGTTGTCTGAAGTGGAGGCATTAATTCATATGGTTGACATTTACACATCACTCAAACATCATGAGCGACACTTTTCATCAGTAAAGACCTTAGCGAGTTCGATGGTCTGGAGGGTGAAATAATCACCCAAACATTCTCCTTCACGGTACACGTGTGCTATACAACTCGCACCATCCCTCTGGCTGATTCTCATTGGACTTTATCATTGTCTTAGTCACATCCAACTGTAAACGCGCGCGATACGTCCCTTAATATGCTGTCTATCTGCTCTGTAGTCTCATGTACAATTGTCACTGGCGACTGGAATAACTCCCTGCTCTTTAGCTCCCTGCACTTTTCGCCCACACCGCTCTATTTATGTTCACTAATTACATTCTGGAAGATAACGAGAGGGTCTGTGACTCCTACCATAAACCAACAGCCCACAATGGGACACCTGCAACCCTCATGTAGATAAACCCATGGGTGGTGTTACCTACATCAACACCCACAATGGACACTTTAATCATTGGTAGTCATGAGCAGTGGGATTGTACCTAGATAACAACAAGCCACATGGACATTTGAATCATGTTAAAACATAGGGTGGTGTTTACCTACATAACAACACACAGCCCACATGACACTTTCATCGCACCTGTCAGATAGATCATGGTGGTATGTTTACCTACTCATAACACCGGCCCCATCATGGGACCTTTATCACTGTCAGATAACAAGTGGGTTGGTCGTTTTACTACTAACCACAACGCACCAACATCGGACAGTTGTACGATGCAGTGTAGGATTTTAACACAATGAGTGATGCGTGTTCTTACCTACCACAACCCACCTAGACCCCCACTCCAATGACACGTGTCTTGAAATCTCACTGTAGATAAACATTGGTGGCTGTCTGTACTTACCTACAACTAACCACCAGACACCACGACTTGGAATCGATTAATCATGTAGAGCTAACAATGGGTGGCTGCGATTTACAATCGATTAACCAGCCAGCTCCCCCACAATTGAGACATTATAATCACCTTAGTAGATATCACTGGGTGGTGTGTAGTACCTACATAACACACAACGACCACAATCATGGTCACCATGTACATCATGTGATAGCACATGGGTGGTTTCATCTTACAATACAGCACGCCCAGCATTGACCACTGAATCTCTATTGTAGCTAATCTATGGCGTGGATTATCCTGACTATCGCACAGCCTACTAAGGACATTCTAGCATCATGTGATCGTAACATGAAGGTTGTTTTACATACCCAACTGAAACCACTAAGCCCACTGATGGACACAGTTTTATCATGTAGTTATTAACCCACTGGTCGATAGAGTTTTACCGTACCATAAACATACCATACCCCACGGATCGGACAATGTTAATCATGTAGAATTACCACATGAGGTGGTGTTTTACCTACATAACCATACAACCCACATGGACTATTTAATTCTAGCTGTACTGAATTAACTATGGGTGGGTGTCTTACCTACATAAACCACAGCTCCCACATTGAGACATTTAATCATCTAGATATACATGGTGGTGTTTTAACCCTACATGACACAGCCCACTGGACATTTAATCATTAGAGTTAACATGGGTTAGGTGTTGTACCTTACTATAACACAACCACCATGGCGACATTAATTCATGTAGATAACATGGGTTGTGGTTTACCCTTACATGTAACACACGCCCTCACATGGGACATTTAACATCAGATAACATGTCGTGATCAGGGTCGGCACGCTTAATATGTGCATTATTTGGAAATCCGTTCTCCTTGTACTGTGCGTGGCAGCAACACAATTCACGACTTTCATCTATCCTGTTGCAACTGGGCTCTCAGCCATCCTTGAATTCTATAGCTACAAATCAGAAGAGGCGTAAAAACCTGGCTCGTTTGTTCTTTTGTGCGTGGACAGCTTGGCATGACACAATTTGTAGGTTTCATAAATGCGACCCCTCCTTATACAATTACGGCGTGAGGTCTTTAAATTACCCGACCTCATCCTATATACAATAACAGTGGCGGGGTGCTAAATTCAGCTGCAATAGCAGGGTCCGATGATTAAAACATTGACAATGGTTCTTGACAAGCATACTCCCACTTTGACTTGTGAGTTCAAAGTTATCGTAGGTCGTGAACATTACAGATTCTCTTTACCTCAAGTGCTCTTTGTATGTAATTCACGTTCATCTGGTAGTGTCCCCTAATGCCACATACAGAGCTTCATCCCACACAATATTGTGGCAAGAGGAGCCTCTTACGACAAGCATTATATGCAAAATCTCAGCTGCTGTTTCTACAGAGTCCCCTCCTGTGGTAGTGACATTTACCAGCGCAGTCTGAACAACTGGCTGCTTGAAGTTCTCTTTTATTCGTCAGGTGAACCACTGATTATCAGTCACTTTCTGGGCGGATCTGTCCTGAATCTAGGTGTAGCTGCGGTCCTGTGCTTAAGTATACGTATTGTCTTCAGATGGAAATCTGTCTCCCTGTAATATAGTATTGTCTCACGGTGTGGAAGTCTAGTCTCCCTGTAATGCCATACGATTGTCTCAGGGTGGGAATCTGTCCCCTTTAAAATATATGTTCAGGGTACGTCTGTCATAGACTCAGGGGTGGAAATCTGTCTCCCTGCATAATAGATGTCTCATGGTGGAACTCTCTCCCCTGTACATCAGTAGTATTGTCTAGGTTGGATCTGTCTCTGCTATATAGTACTTGTTCTCAGGTTGGGAATCTGTCTCCCTGTGAATATATTATTGTCCAGGTGTGGAATCTGTTCCCTATACTTTCCTTGCTCTCAATCTCCTGTAAATGTACTTGTCTACAGGTAATCGTCTCCCTGTCAATATAGTATTGTCTCAGGGTGGAATCTGTCTCTCCCTGTAATATAGAGCTAGTCTCTCAGGGTGGAATCTGGTCTCCTGTAATATTGTTATATCTGTCCGTATTGTTTTCTATACAGATGTGTAAACAGGTGGTCCATTGATTTATCAACTCCACATATCGAGGTAATGAACACACTGAGGTCCACAGTTTCAGATAGTCTGAGATTTTAGATTGGGGTCAATGTCATGAGAATGGCCATGAAGTCTGACAGACTCCTTTTCTGTGCCTTCCCTATGCCAAACATGTCCTCAACTTTATCATACATACTTCCGGGTTTGTCAATTCTGACTGGATTTTTCAGTTTTAAATATTAACTAGGGAACAAACTAAAGAGATTGCTGGTTTTATCTAACTAGTGGGAAACAAAAGAGCGATGCTGGTTTTCATTATAACTAGTGGAACCAAAAGGCCGATGCTGGTTTTATTAACTAAGTGGAACCAAAGCGAGATGTCTGGTTTCATTAACTATTGGAACCAATAAATTAAATGTGTGTTATGTAACTTAGCTGGAACCAAACAGAGATGGCTGGTTTTCATTACACTAGTGGAACCAAAAAGAGCGATGCTGGTTTTCATTAACATAGGTTGGACCAAAAGGATGTGTCTTATTAAATCGAGTGAAACCAGAAATGGCTGGAATTGAAATGGAATTCGACCTCAGCCCTGCTGTAAGCCTAAATATTTATTAGAACATATAACAGAGTAAATGCAGCACAGATCATCACGGAATTAAACTGTATCGTTTATAGCTTCAAAACGATTCTACTGTTCCCCTTACATACCTTTTATAGTTGATGTATGAAATCAAGAGAAGAGTGGGCACGAGTGGGAACGAGCAGAGTATCAGCTATAAGTATTTAATAAACATAGAATCGAGGCATGGGTATAAGGAGTGGACGAGAAGAGTCACTTAGCAATAACTAAGAGTATCAATATAACATAGAGGGAATGGGGAGAAGCAGTGGAAGAGAAGAAGTATAAGAGCGGATAGAATATACATATGACATAAGAACGATAGTTGGAACAGTGAGGGCTAAGACGCATGCACTATCAGAGTATTTAGCATTTCAGAAGGCAGATCGGATCAGGGAAAGAGGACAGAGAAGAACGATGGACTCATGAAGACTCCATGATTGACACAGACACTACGAAGTATAGTATCACAATTGAAACGACGTACCACTATGTTGCACCCAGTGCTTAAACCCATTGTCCAACCGCCACTACCATTTAAATCCCTCGTTATACATTACAACCACTCTCCATTCACCTTATAACCCTGATATCCATAGTAGCTCTTAAACCAGTAAAATGTATAGTTTCGTTGAGTATTGTGTGGAGCATCCTGTACCAAGATCAGTCCAAAGAATACCCTTCCCAGAACATATTTCTCTCCAATGAAATTGAAAGATTTCCACAAGACGGACAGGAAATTCGCCCAACTGAGTAGGGGAGATGTGTTACGGTTAGGACGCTCTTGCAAGACTCTTCATAGGGAACACCTTTGACAGGCACCATCCTTTACCTTTTCGTACATGTTTGAGTACAAAACATTACTATGTCGAGTGCTCCCAAAGAGTTTGTACATCCACATAGGCACCCCGTTCCCCTGGTCTGTTGCAACCCCGTATCGCTCCGGGGCCATCCACATTCCTTGTTGTCTTGTATTCTCTGTAGTTCACAGGCAGAAGGCTACCACATGAAATTACGGCCATAGTTCTTCCACTCGTTTGTTCAGTTTGTTTTATGTTGTTGAGAACTGCTCCAGTCACCACTAGACTGTTTCGGTCGTTAGCATCCTTACAGTTCTTCACAAGAGTCCTCTGACCATTTCTCCACTTCTTTCCAGCTGCATCCAGTTGAAGTGATGGAAAGGAAAACAATCATTACAGTCTCCATCAAGTTTCTGTAACAATTAAACCCTTCTATTTTTTTTTGGGGGGGGGGAGGGTTTCATCCAATCAAAGAAAATCAAGTCTCTACACTCCCTACAGTGGTATGTCTATATTCGTACCATATAACGCTGTCTGTATATACACAGTAAACAAACACATGTATCATGTTGTTCAATCGACCAAACAATAGTCCGACTATACAGAGTAATTAAATAACATGTTGCATATTGAATACGATGTATGACAACTACACTATGAGGCTCTATTCATCCATGGACGACTAAGGTACAATAACTGCTGTGATATTATACCAGTAAACAATCCAATGTTTATCAGTATATCATATCGACAACTTAGATCTAACTGATGCTCAATCATCCAAGGACTGCCTTGGTCGAAGTCCGTTTTGTATTACCAGTGAGCGGTTAGGCTGAGAACAAGGATCCTGTTGTCGTTCGTAGAGAGTTCAAACCTGTAGAGCTATGCTTTAGAACAAATAGGCACAATACGGCTTGTAGCGTTCTGTCATGGGACTGTCCCCACCCAATCCAAAATTACCTGAGATTTGGAGTTCCTCTCACAGGAAGAAACTCTGCACATCTGTAGCATCACTGAACTTCTCAACTAGCACGAGAAGGAGCAGGGAAGAGACAGGAGGTGGAAGCAGGAAGAGATGACTTCAATACCCCCATAGCACCATGAAGATTACGCCACCAGAGACAAGACTACCATTATTACAAAGACCACTTGGTAAGACTGGAGCGACGTTAAGTCCTGAGTGCAACAGAGCTTTAATCGTTATACAGAGACCGTTGGTAGCTGAGACTGCATAGACAGCTGAGTCAGAAGGACTAACTGTAAATATAGTGGTTAAACAGAGACAGTTGGTAGATGGGAGTTGATAGCTGGTCCGGACGACCTGCCTTTAAATAAGGTTTTCCAGTAGCCAGTGGTAGATCTGGAGAGCGTTGACTGAGTCGACAGACCAGATTATCTAAATAGTTTCAGAGACTTCCTCGAGCATTCAAAGGACAGAAAGAGTTGATTTTGGCATAAATTCCTCTGTTGTTTCCATGGCACACTGCTGTACAATTAACATGTACTCACCTCCTGATGTTCTACTAACACTATGGGAACGCTAGACATTAATGACACAGAATTATAGTTCTGGTAATGTGAGATTACGACGCTCTAAATAGTGATCTATCCAGCACTTTGTTCTGGAAGAACAACGTTTAGGTATAAAACATGAATTCTACTTCTCAGCATAAGTCTGTTAGACGATACACATCACACTATCCTACAACGCTGGGACTGTTTGACATTCTACGGCTTGCTGAGTCCCACAGTCTCTTTTATCCCACAAGGTTAGGATCTGATTTCCTAAACAACCTCAAATAAGTAACACTTGCATCTCCCATTGACCAGCCAGTCAACAATATTTGTGTGACGTCTTCAAATTAATTACCTGACCATACATTACAACTATATATCAACCTATACTGAATGAAGTACGGAGGAACGACTGTGCCATAATTAATTACGATCGAGACGCATGTTACCAAGTAATCCATAATGGAGAAGATGTGTCAAACTGATGAAACCGGAGACAGAGTTCCAAGGAATGAAACGGCAGGAAGATGTTGTCAACTGAATGAACGGAGGCAAGGACCGTGTCCAACTGAAATGAACACAGAAGACTGTGTCCAACTGCAATGAAACGGAGGAAGAGTGTCCAACTGAATGATAAACACGGGAGGCAAGATGTCGTCCAACTGACGATCTGCAAACGACGTGAAAGACGTGGTCCAACTGGAATGAACACGGTAGGAAGATGTTGTCCAACTGAATTGAACACGGAGCGAAGCTGTCCAACTGAAATGAAACGGAGCGAAGACTGCTCCAACTGAGAATGATAAACGGAGGAAGAATGTGTCCAACTGATGAAACAGAGGAAGATGTGTCCACACTGAAATGAAACGGAGAAGATGTGTCCAACTGAATGCAAAGCGGAGAAGATGATCCAACTGATCGAAAAGCGGAGCGAACTGATAGTGATCCAACTTGAATGAAACGGAGGAAAGATTGTGTCCAAAGCTGAATGAAAACGGACGAAGAGTTGTACCACTGAATGAAACGCGAGGAAGTAGTGTCCAACCTGATTGAAACGGACGGAAGATGTGTTACCAACTGCAAGAATCGGGGAGAACTCGACTCCTCCGACGGATGTCGTCCATGAATGGAAGCGGCAGACACGTGTCTCAACTAATGAACGAGAAGATGTGTCCAACCTCGATTAAGAGTGGGAACATTTGTCAACCTTGACATGAAAACGTGAGGAAGAATGATCGTCCAACTGCAGAAAAACAGGAGAAGTTGTGAACACGTTTGGTAATCGACACGTAGAGATGAATGATTGATTTCCAATACCATCTGGCTCATATGTTTTGAGCAAAACACAATATTAAATTTTATGCCTGCCTCGTCGTTCATTCTTGTATGATGCGCAATTATGCACATATACTTAACCTTATCGCAATTGAATGATCGCTTGATTCAATTTAATTCGCAATGTCCTTCGCCCATGCATTTAGATGAATCCCTCCAATTAAATCCACAGCATTTCGCCCTGTCCACAAACAGGAAGTGCAGACGATCAGTACTTTCTCTCGTTACATCATGCGTGTGATGTGTTGCTTGATGAACAGATGGAGATCTCCTCTGTTCAGTGCTGATTGAGTTCGACTACACAGACTGCAACGCTTCCCAGGTGATGTCTGAGAATCCTCTGTTTACTATTTCTGTCCAATCTCATGGTTACCTGCAAGGAACCTAACACGGCCGTCATTAACGCGTTGCACACAATGAAGGGCATTCCACCGAAGATCATTCGTGACCCAGGAAGTGATCTTCCCATAAATCAAACCATATCGGATCATCAGGAACTCCAAGGAGGATTCAATGTGCGCTGAAGAACGGTCAGGTGCCCCCAAGGTACTAGTCCAGGCCATTGCCCTGGCATTCTCCTCCTAACAGGTATTCACTTAAGTCCTGCGATCAGGCTCCCCGAGTACAGGCTATCTCCACGAATGCCAGCCGCAGGCTGCATCAAATCTATACGCCAGTGAGTGAAGACTTTAGAAGGATGCTGCGTACTTCAAGAGAGCATAACAAAGAAAGATCCCTTCCTCTCCAGAAAAACAAATACAGGGGGACGTACTGATATTATGCAAGAGCTAACCGGATCTGCACTGCTCTGGTGTGTTATACAGTCATTTTTTCTGGAATCCCACGTATACCAGATGTTTGGGCATCGGAAGAAATGGTATTGTTTCGGAGAGACAAGGTAGCCTCTCTCATCAGTACCTTTGTCATCCAACATAGTAAGCTCCTGCAGACCACATTATGTGTGAGTCTTCTTCTAGCCCAGGGTGGCTCATCCACCCAATTATTGCCTAACAACACCCACAATAATCGTTACACCACATCTCCGAGAGCAACTATCGGCGCAACACACTCCAGGACCCCTTGGTGCGAACGACATGTCTTTTCCAGCATGATGCGATGCCCTGTCATAAGCAAATAAGTGAGACGCAATGGTCGTGAGAACAAAACATCGTATTTTTCCAGAACTCCTTATATTATTAAACTTTTGGTTCACTATCCTTCAACCAGGCTGTGAACAATGTACCACAACCCCCCACAAATTGACCACGCACTCACAATGCATGATTATAAGCATATGGCCTGCATCGTAGATAGTGGCCAAGCAGTATAGATTGACCAGCATGCCGGGTGGATTGCCTGTCTGAAACAAGAGCTCACTACACTGCATAATAATTAACTCTTGGGCATCACACTTAGTAGTTCAAAATAAAGCTTTGACACTCTTACTTGAAATAATTCTCTGTAATTATATTTCGTATTCCAGAAGTTACCCATCCTGACAAAATATCTAAAGGAAATAGCAGCAGCAAACTTTTGGATAATCTCAATTTGTGCTTCATTCTACAACTTTGGCCAGGATCTGTTAAAACTCAACGGAAAACCAGCACTTGATCCTATTTTTCATATCCATTTCTCATGAATTACATTACACACAAAGTTGTTCATTGACGTACCATCGGTTTAATCCATCCATGATGCCGTACAATTTTAACATATGAATCAGTATTGCTGATGTTCACTGTTTCAATTAATTTAAGCAATTAGGAAGCGCAAGTCTATATTTATTCAGGCATCCTAACCCTTTTCTTCTTCGAAAATAACTAAAGTATCAAGAATTTAATCGAAAGCCATTGTCATTACACACCCTAACCGAACTTCTTCCAATTAGAATAAGAGCTTCTACTGCTATCCTCAACTGGACCCTATCATGCTCATCTTGTTCATTACTACCTGTTAACTTTTTCCCCCCAGTCTACCCTAATCTCTCTCACTGTTAACAATGTAATATTCTATGCTTCACTTAAGCTATAAATTTTTAATCTGATCCTTACCATAAATGTTCAACACTAGAGGTCAGCACATTTGTCTACCTTAACTTTACCACTTTTCAAGTCTTGTAATTACCTTTAGCTTGGAGATCTAAGCATGTGACATTACTTTCTATCAGTCAACATCAAAATGTGCCTATGAATCGTTGTCTTTGCGTAGTTCCTGATATTGACGTTACAATCATTGCACATCCAATTTCTCAATTTCATGAACTACAGGAATCCTTTGTTCTAGGGAAACATACTATTTGCTTCAACATGCGTTGTGGAGGAGTTCCCCTTTCTGTCCAATGAGGTCATCTTCTGGACATATTTCAGCAAGTAAAATTGATGGTTACTACTTTAGAATGTGGAACACACAGCCAATAGGGAGGTTTGATTGTTACACATGATAAATTACACCTGTTCCACATACGAGAAGTTTATCCAACCCTCCTTGTCCAGTCTTGACCACTAATTACCAGACAGGACTCATCTTCATACAGGGTTTATTCAACCCTCTGTCCAGTCTTGACCATAATTATACCAGACAGACTCATCTTCATACAGAGGAGTTTATCCAACCCTCCTTGTCCAGTCTTGACCACTAATTATACCAGACAAGAAGACATCCTTCATAGAGAGTTTATCCAACCCTCCTTGTCCAGTCTTGACCACTAATTATACCAGACAGGACTCATCTATATAGAAGAATTATCCAACCCTCCTTGTCCAGTCTTG
Organism: Salvelinus sp. IW2-2015; assembly: GCF_002910315.2. NCBI lineage: Eukaryota > Metazoa > Chordata > Actinopteri > Salmoniformes > Salmonidae > Salvelinus > Salvelinus sp. IW2-2015. Next base: position 522,990 of record NW_019942638.1, read on the forward strand.
CCACTAATTATACCAGACAGGACTCATCTTCATACAGAGGAGTTTATACACCCCTCCTTGTCCAGTCCTTGACCACTAATTTTACCAGACAGGACATCATTCCATACGAGAGTTATCCAACCCTCCTTGTCCAGTCTTGACCGACTAATTATACCAGACAGGACTCACTCTTCATACAGAGGAGTTATATCAACCCTCCTTGCCAGTCTTTGCCACTAATTATTACCAGACAGGACTCACTCTTATACAGAGGAGAGTTATCCAACCCTCCTTGTCCAGTCTTGACCACTAATTATACCAGACCAGTACCTTAACTCGTGCTCAAGGTCTCTCTTTTAATTCAGACACATCTTCTCCCAGATACATCACCATAAATAGTTCATATTTTGTAGATCGGACCCGTGCCTCTGGCACTGATTGAATATGACGAGAAGAAGCAAAAAACAGTGTAACCCAGTATAATCCCGGTGTCAGCACTCTAGGAGAACGCCGCTCTTTGAGAAGGACAGAAAAAACTCTCACAGTAGTGACTAACTGGATGACCTCCTGACCCTGTTTCTGCTCCACTGTTATTGAATATGACAGCATAGAAATCCCTTTGGGACTACGGTAGTACAATAACACACTATCAGAGGTACTGTGTGTAGTATAAATACACATAATCAGAGGTACTGTCTGGTGATAATAAATACAATTATTCAGAGGGTACTTGTGTAGTATATAAATACACCATATCAGAGGTATGTGGTAGATAAATACACATATCAGAGGGTACGTGGTAGTATAAACTACACTAGTCGAGTATGTGTGTATTTAGTTAAAAGTTACAACATTCAGATGGTTGGGTACTGTCAGGTAGTATCACAATACACTGCAGAGACGTCACATGTCGAGTAGTATAAATAAATCTCAGAGTGTTGATGTACTTGATAGTAAATTTAACAATACTTGGACACATGCAAGACAAACCATCTTCCTCGTTCAATCTAGGCATGTTAGCCAGCCAAGTTATTTGTACATTATTACATGATCAGTCAATACAGATGGAGATATAGTTGTTTCATCTTACCGCCCAAAGGCATTGCATGCAGCCGTTTATATTCGTATTCCCCGTGGACCGGTTCATACAGAAAAACATTCTGCTGCAAGGCGTCGGTTTTCTACAGAACTCGATTTAATGTCGAAGGCGGATAAAAACGGAAAGATATGCCTACTTTATGAAACACCYTTTTCCACCACTACGAGTGTATAGCTGATTGCATACAATGCCTACAACTTGATCAAGCCTATGAATATGCAAAACTGTTTTAAAAAACCATTGCACATTAATAAAGGTAGTTGAGGTTCTCAGCAACTTGAACCAACACTGAAATTTGAGCAGTAAGGTTAATTCCCCCCCTTATGTTTCTGTTCTCCTCAGGTTGAAGCACATCCCTCCCCATCACCCAGACAGATGTAAAGAAGTTGGGAACCTCCGGTCCAACAGGAACATCACCCTCTCCCAGGAGTTAGTTAGGAGTTTAWTCAGCAGCATCACTGTGGTTAGATYGAAGTAGATCCACACATTGTTCTCTAWCATGCAGAATTGTCAMCTCATTATAACTCATAAAGCTCATTGTAAAATACAGATGTGGMTGATTTCTGTCCCAGGGTACTGCACTGTGTACACGTTTTCTTTCCTGCCAGCCCAGCACAAACACCTTGTTCAACTATTCATGGTCCTCAATGTAGATCACAATTAGTTGAATGAGGTCAGAAAGGGTCTGGAACAAAGAATACGTAACMGTCATGATCCTTCATGTACCCAACAAGCTTTCGAGTGTTGGAGGTTCATCTCCTTGATGTCCCTCACTTGGGGATGACTTATTTTGTTCAATGGACTGTGTTCCAAGGGTTCATGCACAGATACAGGAAACCAATAAGAGTTTATATTATTAAAAATGACCAGTGCTGATGTCTCCCCACGGTTCTGGTTTGGAGGCTTGGACAGGATGCAGTTCATCTGTCTAATCCCCTGCYAGGAGAAACACAATCATGGTGYTATCCTGGGAGGTCTACCCCGGGGGTTGGTGATAGAGGGGAGGTACGTGCCGTGACGTTGGCTCCCTCTGCTGGGAGAACCCGGAATGGAGACGCTGATGGCAGCAATTAGGGGAGAGTACCAACCAGCCGTGCAGGCCGCCTAAATGGAGCGCTGCGGGGGAGGAAAAGAGAGGAGGGCGAGAAGCTCCCGGGGTACGGAACCGAATACGAGGAGGCGGGCCTGAAGAAGGATCGAGACAACCCTAAGTTATGTTGTTATGTTTATTTTATGATGTCAAGTAAAGGTGTTTTCTGATAGGGAGGTTCTGTCTCTGTGCACACAAACACAACACGGTTTTACCACAACTCACAAACAAAAAAAAAAAAGTCTAAATTTTCACAATCCAGACTTAAGATATGTTTAAAATAGGCGAGTGTATATATTGACAAAGCGGTTTTATTGCGCTGGACAGGAATGGAAGCAGATGATAATTAGGAGTTTTTTAAAATGCGAGTCCTCCACTTGTCCGATGCGAGCCGAGTCAAACCGTAGACTCAACAGAATTGTGGGTCTCGCATACTGGACTCGAGCTTACTTACAACACTGGCTTGCACACTAAACCAGGAAAATGCAGTTATCATTGGAGAATGTTATGGGAATTGTGGACTAAAAAAAATAAAAAGAAAAAACAATTAGTTTACTTGAGAGTTTTCACTTCTATACAAAAAGTATCAAGGATCGACTGTCAATCATCACCTTCCAAATATTTCCAATATCCTGAATGAGTAGAATTAGACGAGAATGGATGAGAAACACTCTTGGACAGATGAAGCAAATGTATCAACACCAGACACTCATTATTGGTCTGGAGACGGAACTGGAGTCCTACAACACTGCTCATCACCAATGTAAGCTTAAATGGTTGGATACGAAACAAACCCTGGCATATTATTAAAGGAGAACATGTCCAAATAGAATTATATGCATGCCATAATCCAACAGGAATATATATTAAATGAATACATCTGGATGTGA
>NW_019942639.1:0-6981 GCF_002910315.2 Salvelinus sp. IW2-2015
AAAAGAGCCCAGGACCAGCTTGCTTAGGAGACTCTTCTCAGGTTCATCTCTCTGTAGGCGATGGCTTTGTTGTGGAAGGTTTTGGGAATCGCTTCCTTTTAGGTGGTTATAGAATTTAACAGCTCTTTCTGGATTTGATAATTAGCGGTTATCGGACTATTTCTGCTCTGTGCATGCATTATTTGGTGTTCTACATTGTACACTAAGGATATTTTGCAGAATTCTGCATGCAGAGTCTCAATTTGGTGTTTTCCCATTTAGTGAATTCTTGGTTGGTGAGCGGACCCCAGACCTCACAACCATAAAGGGCAATGGGTTCTATAACTGATTCAAGTATTTTTAGCCAGATCCTAATTGGTATGTTGAATTTTATGTTCCTTTTGATGGCATAGAATGCCCTTCTTGCCTTGTCTCTCAGATCGTTCGCAGCTTTGTGGAAGTTACCTGTGGCGCTGATGTTTAGGCCAAGGTAGGTATCGTTTTGTGTGCACTAGGGTACTGGTCTGGCAGAATCTGTACAGAATATTTAGGTGCTGCTGTAGGCCCTCCTTGGTTGGTAACAGAAGCACCAGATCATCAGCAAACAGTAGACATTTGACTTCAGATTCTAGTAGGGTGAGGCCGGGTGCTGCAGACTTTTCTAGTGCCTGCGCCAATTCGTTGATATAAATGTTGAAGAGGGTGAGGCTTAAGCTGCATCAATGTCTCACCCCAGAGCCTTGTGGGAAGAAATGTGTGTGTTTTTTGCCTATTTTAACCGCACACTTGTTGTTTGTGTACATGGATTTTATAATGTCGTATGTTTTTCCCCCAACACCACTTTCCATCAATTTATATAGCAGACCCTCATGCAAATTGAGTCGAAGGCTTTTTTGAAGTCAACAAAGCATGAGAAGACTTTGCCTTTGTTTTGGTTTGTTTGTTTGTCAATTAGGGTGTGCAGCGTGAATACGTGGTCTGTTGTACAGTAATTTGGTAAAATGCCAATTTGACATTTGCTCAGTATATTGTTTTCACTGAGGAAATGTACGAGTCTGCTGTTAATGATAATGCAGATGATTTTCCAAAGGTTGCTGTTGATGCATATCCAACGGTAGTTATTGGGGTCAAATTTGTCTCCACTTTTGTGGATTGGGGTGATCAGTCCTTGGTTCCAAATACTGGGGAAGATGCCAGAGCTAAGGATGATGTTAAAGAGTTTTAGTATAGCCAATTGAAATTTGTTGTCTGTATATTTGATAATTTCATTGAGGATACCATCAACACCACAGGCCTTTTTTGGGTTGGAGAGTTTTTATTTTGTCCTGTAGTTCATTCAAGGTAATTGGAGAATACAGTGGGTTCTGGTAGTCTTTAATAGTTGATTCTAAGATTTGTATTTGATCATGTATATGTTTTTGCTGTTTGTTCTTTGTTACAGAGCCAAAAAGATTGGAGAAGTGGTTTACCCATACATCTCCATTTTAGATAGATAATTATTTGTGTTGTTGTTTTAGTGTTGTCCAATTTTCCCAGAAGTGGTTAGAGTCTATGGATTCTTCAACTACATTGAGCTGATTTCTAACATGCTGTTCCTTCTTTTTCCGTAGTGTATTTCTGTATTCTTTTAGTGATTCACCAGAGTGAAGGTGTAGACTCAGGTTTTACGGGCCTCTATGTTTTTGGTTGGACAGGTTTCTCAATTTCTTTCTTAGGTTTTTGCATTCTTCATCAAACCATTTGTCATTGCTGTTCATTTTCTTAAGTTTTCTATTTGAGATTTTGAGATTTGATGGGGAAGCTGAGAGGTCAAATATACTGTTAAGATTTTCTACTGCCAAGTTTACACCTTCACTATTGCAGTGGAACGTTTTACCCAGGAAGTTGTCTAAAACTAAACCAGGCCCGCTTACAAAGCCACGCCTCGGTTCAGAATAACACAAGAACATAGTCATGTAGATCTTTTTACATAGTGTGCGTGGCATGCGAGCCTGGCTAGCGGTTCATTCTTGTTTTGATGTATCTGGGACCTGGGAGTCAGTGTAGCTAAGTCCAAGGCGACTACCTAGTTGGGGGCACTTGAACTATTCGTAGTGTCTTCTCAAAATAGGGGAGATCAAATCAACATCTCTACTCACAGACTCAACTTGGATTTCTCTGTCCTCTCTCGGAGACTATGGCTCCCATGGAAACTCCTCCATTCTGCTGCTTTGATTGTGCCTAGTACAATGTTTTTCAGGAGAGGACAGGACTGAAGGAAGAGGGGGGGTGTGATGATTTACCTTAAAGGGAACATATTCCGATGTAAACAATTGAGTGGTCATGTGATAATGAATAGAATGTTTCGGCCCTGAACAATACCAACTGTCTCCTCAAATGGTCTTTTAAGCCTCATTGGAATGCTATAGCCCTTCCACATTAAGTGTGTTGTTTTGATCAGTTTAATTAACATCGCTTATAGTTTGGAATGTGATTTTGGGAAGAGGTCATCTTAATGGGAGATTTTAACATTAATTACCGTAAGACAAGCAGTGTGTCGTAGGCCAAACCCTCCAAACGGATCAATATAATACCTAGTTGACCTTCACACAGCTAGTTAAAGGGCCAATCCCAGGCGTGACTCTGGTTTGCTCTAAAACACAGTATTTGTATTTGGTGTTGGAGGTCAATAACCAGAGAGAGTTGACTATAAATCATTCAATATGGTTACTTTGCCATGCTGAGTGATATCTGATCATTCTCTATACGCCTAGCACTAGTCTGGTCGCTAGGACCTGAGGAGCACGAGATGGTATATCACTGCCTCAGGATCTGGCCTATGGCATCGTGGGTATATGACTCCTTGGGCTGATGCCCAGTCCACCTGGGATCCAGCTAAGCATGTACTGGCTCCAGTTTCAACTTATAGAGTTGACTCTGCGGCTACTTTATTGGGGAACCGTCGAAACTTAGTTACGCCGGTGTGCGGACAGTATCCCTAGGACACTGCGGGTTATTCAGACTACTCTATCGGAGACTGCTCAAGGAGCCGGGTAGAACGTGGAGATAAGCTGTCTTCAAGTATGCATAAGGTTTCTATTTGAATATACAAAGGATCCACTGGAATTTTACTCATAACCTGTGTGATGTATTCACTCTAAAGACGAAAATCATATCCAAAGCTTGCCAGCAAAGCAGCCAACTCTCCTTGCCTGGCCATAAAACTGGTAGATAAGATATTCATATGTAGTAAATATTGAATGCAATAGAAGCGAGGTTGGTTCATTTGATCTAAAATAAGTGAAAGACCATTTTGAACGCATCTTCGGCCAATTTGAGAGTATGACTCATGTGTATACACACATCCGTTACGCGTTTTCATACGCGGTTGCAGACAATAACGGGTGGATGGAGACTGGAATCAGGCACCAAGGCCCAAGCCTCAGCAAGGGACTCTCTTCTGGTTAAATTCATCTATAATTGGTTGGTTTCGATATCCTAGGTTGTCAAATGGGAAATTCCGGACTTATTACTGATGCGGGGAGAAGCTATAAATAAATGTTCAACTATAGTGCACGAAAGACCATAGTCAACGTGTGCAAAACAAAGAACTAAGTGGAGCTCATGGTGACATGCTAATCTGTAGGGTATTATCAGGATGAGGGCTTAGTCTTGGTAATAAGACGATAGCCATATCAATTTCCTAGGCTGATGGTTAATTGTCACATCTTGATTCGTAGAGGGGGTCACTGAACACAAGAACCACTATCACACTTTGGAGATTTTCGATTTGGTAGGATGCTGGTGACGTAGGATGGCACAAATGATGCACTGCTCGCAGGCCTGGGATTCACATCGCTTCCTTTTCATACCAAGACATAGAGGAGGAGAGTTTACTGGGATAGAGGGTATCCAAGGCAGATGGGCACTTAAATAGAGTCGATTTTAGGGCTTCTACTAAAGAAACTGTCATCAAGCCAAAGATGTTTCGTGGTTGGGGATGGCACTCATACAGCACTGTAGTATATAAAGAGCATAGCATAGAATGCAGGACGCTGCGCTCGTATGGGCACCATTCTAAATTACACAATGTACATCGAATGGGGCCTCACACAAGGCTTTAAAAATGAAACAAATAATCTATATGGATATTTTCTCGACAAGGTGCGTGGTCTTGTCCATTAGAGGTGATTTGTGATGGGAAGGGCAATTTGCTCATGGATTCAGAATGTTATAAGAATAAGACGGTCCATTATAGACATGATATTTATCAATCATAGTCGTGCAATTTGCTCTGACTTTGCCATGTCGAATGTAACGATACACGTGAGTCCCCAAAATAAGATCAATTTATCTTAACTTGTGTCGATCACTTTTCAAGAGGCGCTGTCTGTACAGAAAAGAGAGCTCGTGTAGCTGCAGCAAACTCAATCTTGAACAGTGGACTTCCATCTCTCCAGATCTAAGCCACAGGCAATCGTTGAGTGTTGACTCAGAGGATACATTCCAGAGTCGCGCAGATTTCATACGGTGCTTTGCTAGAATAGCTGACTGAGTTCGAATAACGACTGGAAGCTTCAAAAGAGGAGGTGGTAGATTGAGAAATTCACTCACGGATATATCCGGTCGCTACAAACTCATGTGACTTATCTTGTACGGAGAAACAATGCTGTGGAAGGTCATACTCAATTGCAGTAGCAAATAGTGAGCAATTCACGGGCGCAAGGATTAGTTTGGGGGCCAGTAGAAAAGATTTGGCACTAAATTGTCTATTCTGGAGACATAAGGCTGAAAGATTTAAGTATGACATTATGTCAAGTGAGACCGAGGTTGTAGATATCTTCAGCTCTAGCAGAAGAGGACTATTCGAGTGGCGAACTCTCTCTACCTTTCGACACAGTCATAGAATGGCGCGTTGGACGATATCGCGACTGATCATCACCCTTGAAGGCAGCATAAACTCAGAATGAGATAGGTTCAGAGTGATTACATGATTATGCAGCTGGCGCGCGCCGCAATAGAGGGCACCCCAGTTAAGAGCTTCTGCTAGCATGATGGAATTGGTGCGGGCAGGCAGGTGTCGAGGCTCGCACTTAGGGCACGGCTCACAAAGTGTAGCTGGGGAAGACTGTTTGGAGGCATGGCCTGGTGTTAAGAAGCGGCATGCAAATGTAGCCACCTTAGCTCTCAGGAAAAACATCAGGGACAGCGCTAGACTCATCAGTATAAATTCGATTGCATGAAGTCAGTTCATGGGATTGTGACTGCTTGTTCTGAGGACTGGGGTAAAGTCACTTTCTCTGATGAATCCCTTTCCTTTTGTTTGGCATCCCTGGAACAAATCTTGTTCGGAGATACAAAGGTGAGCTCTACATGCGAGATTCCTGTGGCTCATATGCGCAAGATAATCAGTAAATCGTATCTGCATGAAGAACTCGATATCTCATGGTGTATTGGGGTTTGACTTCTCAGGTGTGCATCGACAAGAGAAGTAGGGATCAACAAAAATTTGCTCTGGCCCGCAAAGAAACCAGCATATGAACATTAAGAATGGTACATCATACAATCGGCTTCGCAAGGTGTAGACAACTTAAGTTGGTCTCCAAACGCCTTGACAGTGACAGATGTTGTTGCATTGGTTGACGAAATAGATGATGCACTAATTGTTTGTCATCGCTTCTGCTATGACATCATAGAGGGCACGAGAGATGCTAACTCGAGCCCGATGTCTATGTGTCAGGGGGAAGCTCCGGTGGTATCTGATTTAAGTACTTGGCATCATACTTGATCAACCTCTCTTTTAAAAGCACGTGAAAAAGGTATTCAATAACCAAATTCAACCAGCTAATTTCCGATATATTCGAAATTGTTTGACTACAGAGGTAGCAAAACTGTACTTCAAATCTATGATACTCCCCGCACTTAACAATACTGCTTGATAGTTGGGCAAGCTTGCGTACAACAGTAAAGACCTATTCAGTCTGTTACAAACAGGCTCTCAAAGTGCTTGATAGGTAAGCCCAATAGCATCATCAGCTGTCAATATCCTCAGAAAGCATGAGCTCCTGAAGTTGGGAAATCTTGTGCAATAACTGATGCATGTCTGTATTCAAGATCCTAAATGCTTGGCTCCCCCTCCACTCAGTATTTTGTTAACAGAAAAGCAAAACATATGGCAGCAGATCCACAAGGGTCTGCCTGGAGGTGACTGTGGTAGTTCCCCTAAGGAAAAGCACCTTTAAGTAAATCCGGGCTTTTTTCTGTGAGAGGCTTCCATGTCTGGAATACACTGCATCAGACACACATAATGCAACATACACACTTTCACTAAAATGCTTGAAGACATGGCTTAAGGTCAATCAGATTTGTTGAACATGGTCTAGCTTGTGTGTTTGCGCTTTCCATGTCTGTTTGCTCTACTTGTGAGGTGTGGAAACACTTTGTTGCTTTTATTGAATTTTGTCTTGCTGCTTTTAGTTCTATGTTGCTCTGTCTGTATGCTACGTTTGCTTTTCCTATGTTGCTATGTCTGTATGCTATGTCTTGTTCTATGTTGCGATTGTCCATATTGTATTGTTTTTTAAATAACCTGCCTCAGGGACTGCGGTTGAAAATTAAGCCGGCTGGCCTAAACCGGCACTTTTTACTGAAACGTTGAATTATGTGCACTGTCCTCGTTAATACAATAACTCAAATAAAAGGGATTGGATTGCTGTTTGCTTTAATTGTTTTTTGGTAGGTTTTTCCAAACTGCATTCCTTCCATCTAAACGCAATTTTTCTTAATGTTACTCAGTTCCTTTGGCTTTGATGCTGCATGATTGAGTATTGCTCTGTTCAGTAGACTTTTTCGATTTTTGCTGTGGTCTGATAGGGGTTGCAGTGGGCTGACTGTGAACGCTATGGGAGACTCTGGTTGGGTCAGTGATAAAGTAGCTCTACAGGACTACTCCAAGAGATGAGCCATAGGTGTAACGCTAATAGGAGTCCCCTCGAAGCCTACATTGACTATGTACATACCCAG